>NW_027514202.1:0-89980 GCF_048772815.1 Callospermophilus lateralis
TGTCAATTTTTAGGTTTCACTGTGTTTTCTCCTATATTGACAGATGCAGTTAGAACTCTAAATCAAACACGGTTTGTGCTAGCTTCTTGAAACTTGACACAATACAGTAGTTCTACATTCTATCTCTATGGTTTGTTTCCTCTTGATGTAGCCTAAAGCAGATACTGGTGAATAACACTTATATTGAAAGGGGTTGCCAAACTTCCAAAACACTAGAGCCTCCTGAAATCTCAACATATATTTTTTCATCCAATCTTCATGATACTTTCAAGTAATGATCAGTACACCAATCCCACTTGGTGCTCAAGTTTCGTTCTTTTACGTTGGAGCATTCGTTTGCAGTAACCGTTTGAATTTTTAGGTTTCACTCTGTTTTCTCCGATGTTGACAGATGCAGTTCAAACTCTAAATCAAACAATGTTTGTGCTAGCTTCTTGAAACTTGACACAATACGTTAGTTCTACGTTCTCTCTCTAAGGTTTATTTAATCTTGATGTAGCCTAAAGCAGGGACTGGTGAATAACACTTATATTGAAAGGGGTTGCCAAACTTCCAAAACACTAGAGTCTCCTGAAATCTCAACATATATTTTTTCATCCAATCTTCATGATACTTTCACGTAATGATCAGTACACCAATCTTACTTGGATGCTCAAGTTTCGTTCTTTTACGTTGAAGCATTCGTTTCCAGTAACAGTTTGAATTTTTAGGTTTCACTCTGTTTTCTCCTTTATTGACAGATGCAGTTAAAACTCTAAATCAACCACGGTTTGTGGTAGCTTCTTGAAACTTGAAACAATACACTAGTTCTACGTTCTATCTCTAAGCGTTGTTTCCTCTTGATTTAGCCTAAAGCAGGGACTTGTGAATAACACTTATATTGAAAGGGGTTGCCAAACTTCCAAAACACTAAGGTCTCCTGAAATCTCAACATATATTTTTTCATCCAATCTTCAGGATACTTTCAAGTAATGATCAGTACACCAGTCCCACTTGGATGCTCAAGTTTCATTCTTTTACGTTGAAGCATTCGTTTGCAGTAACAGTGTGAATTTTTAGGTTTCACTCTGTTTTCTCGTATATTGACAGATGCAGTTCGAACTATATCAAACACGGTTTGTGCTAGATTCCTGAAACTTGACACAATACATTAGTTCTACGTTCTATCTCTAAGGTTTGTTTCCTCTTGATGTAGCCTTAAGCAGATACTGGTGAATGACACATTCAATGAAAGGCGTTGTTAGGCTGCCAAAACACTAGACTCTCCTGAAATCTCAACATAAATTTTTGCTTCCGACCTTCATGATACTTTCAAGTAATGAGCAGTACAACAATCAAACATGGATGCCCAAGTTTCGTTTTCCTAGGTTGAAGCATTCGTTTGCAGTAACAGTTTGAATTTTTAGGTTTCACTCTGTTTCTCCTATATTGACAGAGGCAGTTCGAACTATATCAAACACGGTTTGTGCTAGCTTCTTGAAACTTGACACAATACATTAGTTCTACGTTCTATCTCTAAGGTTTGTTTAATCTTGATGTAGCCTAATATAACACTCATAATGAAAGGAGTTGCCAAACTTCCAGAACATAGAGTCTCCTGAAATCTCAACATATATTTTTTCATCCAATCTTCATGATACTTTCAAGTAATGATCAGTACACCAATCCCACTTGGATGCTCAAGTTTCGTTCTTTTACGTTGAAGCATTCGTTTGCAGTAACAGTTTGAATTTTTAGGTTTCACTCTGTTTTCTCCTATATTGACAGATGCAGTTAGAACTCTAAATCAAACACGGTTTGTGCTAGCTTCTTGAAACTTGACACAATACAGTAGTTCTACGTTCTATCTCTAAGTTTTGTTTCCTCTTGATGTAGCCTTAAGCAGATACTGGTGAATGACACATTCAATGAAAGGCGTTGTTTGGCGGCCAAAACACTAGACTCTCCTGAAATCTCAACATAAATTTTTGCTTCCGAACTTCATGATTCTTTCAAGTAATGAGCAGTACACCAATCAAACTTGGATGCCCAAGTTTCGTTCTCCTAGGTTGAAGCATTCGTTTGCAGTAACAGTTTGAATTTTTAGGTTTCACTCTGTTTTCTCCTATATTGACAGATGCAGTTAGAACTCTAAATCAAACATGGTTTGTGCTAGCTTCTTGAAACTTGACACAATACATTAGTTCTACGTTCTATCTCTAAGGTTTGTTTCCTGTTGATGTAGCCTAAAGCAGGGACTGGCGAATAACACTCATAATGAAAGGAGTTGCCAAACTTCCAAAACACTAGAGTCTCCTGAAATCTCAACATATATTTTTTCATCCAATCTTCATGATACTTTCAAGTAATGATCAGTACACCAATCCCACTTGGTTGCTCAAGTTTCGTTTTTTTACGTTGAAGCATTCGTTTGCAGTAACAGTTTGAATTTCTAGGTTTCACTCTGTTTTCTCCTATATTGACAGATGCCGTTAGAACTCTCAATCAAACACGGTTTGTGCTAGCTTCTTGAAACTTGACACAATACAGTAGTTCTACGTTCTATCTCTAAGGTTTGTTTCCTCTTGAAGTAGCATTAAGCAGATACTGGTGAGTGAAACATTCAATGAAAGGCGTTTTTAGGCGGCCAAAACACTGGAGTCTCCTGAAGTCTCAACATAAATTTTTGCTTCCGACCTTCATGATACTTTCAAGTAATGATCAGTACACCAATCCCACTTGGATGCTCAAGTTTCGTTCTTTTACGTTGAAACATTCGTTTGCAGTAACAGTTTGAATTTTTAGGTTTCACTCTGTTTCCTCCTATATTGACAGATGCAGTTAGAACTCTAATCAAACACGGTTTGTGCTAGCTTCTTGAAACTTGACACATGTCAGTAGTTCTACGTTCGATATCTAAGGTTTTTTCCTCTTGATGTAGCCTAAAGCAGATAGTGGTGAATGACACATTCAATGAAAGGCGTTGTTAGGCTGCCAAAACACTAGAGTCTCCTGAAATCTCAACATAAATTTTTGCCTTCCGAGCTTCATGATACTTTCAAGTAATGAGCAGTACACCAAAATTGGATGCCCACGTTTCGTTCTCCTAGGTTGAAGCATTCTTTTGCAGTAACAGTTTGAATTTTTAGGTTTCACTCTGTTTTCTACTATATTGACAGATGCGTTTGAACTCTAAATCAAACACGGTTTGTGCTAGCTTCTTGAAACTTGACACAATACATTAGTTCTACGTTCTGTCTCTAAGGTTTGTTTCCTCTTGATGTAGCCTAATGCAGGGACTGGCGAATAACACTCATATTGAAGGGGTTGCGAAACTTCCAAAACACTAGAGTCTCCTGAAATCTCAACATATATTTTTTCATCCAATCTTCATGATACTTTCAAGTAATGATCAGTACACCAATCCCACTTGGATGCTCAAGTTTCGTTCTTTTACGTTGAAGCATTCGTTTGCAGTAACACTTTGAATTTTTATTTTTCACTCTGTTTTCTCCTATATTGACAGATGCAGTTAGAACTCTAAATCAAACACGGTTTGTGCTAGCTTCTTGAACCATGACACAATACAGTAGTTCTACGTTCTATCTCTAAGGATTCTTTCCTCTTGATGTAGCCTTAAGCAGATCCTGGTGAATGACACATTCAATGAAAGGCGTTGTTAGGCAGCCAAAACACTAGAGTCTCCTGAAATCTCAACATAAATTTTTGCTTCCGAACTTCATGATACTTTCAAGTAATGAGCAGTACACCAATCAAACTTGGATGCCCACCTTTCGTTCTCCTAGGTTGAAGCATTCGTTTGCAGTAACAGTTTGAATTTTTAGGTTTCACTCTGTTTTCTACTATATTGACAGATGCGTTCGAACTCTAAATCAAACCCGGTTTGTGCTAGCTTCTTGAAACTTGACACAATACATTAGTTCTACGTTCTGTCTCTAAGGTTTGTTTCCTCTTGATGTAGCCTAAAGCAGGGACTGGCGAATAACACTCATATTGAAGGGGTTGCCAAACTTCCAAAACACTAGAGTCTCCTGAAATCTCAACATATATTTTTTCATCCAATCTTCATGATACTTTCAAGTAATGAGCAGTACACGAATCAAACTTGGATGCCCACGTTTCGTTCTTCTAGGTTGAAGCATTCGTTTGCAGTAACAGTTTGAATTTTTAGGTTTCACTCTGTTTTCTCATATATTGACAGATGCGTTCGAACTCTAAAGCAAACACGGTTTGTGCTAGCTTCTTGAAACTTGACACAATACATTAGTTCTACGTTCTATCTCTAAGGTTTGTTTCCTCTTGATGTAGCCTTAAGCAGGTACTGGTGAATGACACATTCAATGAAAGGCGTTGTTAGGCTGCCAAAACACTAGATTCTCCTGAAATCTCAACATAAATTTTTGCTTCCGACCTTCATGATACTTTCAAGTAATGAGCAGTACCCCAATCAAACTTGGATGCTCAAGTTTCATTCTCCTAGGTTGAAGCATTCGTTTGCAGTAACAGTTTGAATTTTTAGGTTTCACTCTGTTTTCTCCTATATTGACAGATGCAGTTCGAACTATATCAAACACGGTTTGTGCTAGCTTCTTGAATCTTGACAAAATACATTAGTTCTACGTTCTATCTCGAAGGTTTGTTTCCTCTTGATGTAGCCTAAAGCAGGGACTGGCGAATAACACTTATATTGAAAGCAGTTGCCAAACTTCCAAAACACTAGAGTCTCCTGAAATCTCAACATATATTTTTTCATCCAATCTTCATGATACTTTCAAGTAATGATCAGTACACCAATCCCACTTAGATGCTCAAGTTTCGTTCTTTTACGTTGAAGCATTCGTTTGCAGTAACAGTTTGATGTTTTAGGTTTCACTCTGTTTTCTCCTATATTGACAGATGCAGTTAGAACTCTAAATCAAACACGGTTTGTGCTAGCTTCTTGAAACTTGACACAATACAGTAGTTCTACGTTCTATCTCTAAAGTTTGTTTCCTCTTGATGTAGCCTAAAGCAGGGACTGGCGAATAACACTCATAATTAAAGGAGTTGCCAAACTTCCAAAACATTAGAGTCTCCTGAAATCTCAACATATATTTTTTCATCCAATCTTCATGATACTTTCAAGTAATGATCAGTACACCAATTCCACTTGGATGCTCAAGTTTCGTAATTTTACGTTGAAGCATTCGTTTGCAGTAACAGTTTGAATTTTTAGGTTTCACTCTGTTTTCTCTTATATTGACAGATGCAGTTAGAACTCTAAATCAAACACGGTTTGTGCTAGCTTCTTGAAACTTGACACAATACAATAGTTCTACGTTCTATCTCTAAGGTTTGTTTCCTCTTGATGTAGCCTTAAGCAGATACTGGTGAATGACACATTCAATGAAAGGCGTTGTTAAGCGGCCAAAACACTAGATTCTCCTGAAATCTCAACATAAATTTTTGCTTCCGACCTTCATGATACTTTCAAGTAATGAGCAGTACACCAATCAAACTTGGATGCCCAAGTTTCGTTCTCCTAGGTTGAAGCATTCGTTTGCAGTAAGAGTTTGAATTTTTAGGTTTCACTCTGTTTCTCCTATATTGACAGATGCAGTTCGAACTATATCAAACACGGTTTGTGCTAGCTTCTTGAAACTTGACACAATACATTAGTTCTACGTTCTATCTCTAAGGTTTGTTTCCTCTTGATGTAGCCTAAAGCAAGGACTGGCGAATAACACTTAAAATGAAAAGAGTTGCCAAACTTCCAAAACACTAGAGTCTCCTGAAATCTCAACATATATTTTTTCATCCAATCTTCATGATACTTTCAAGTAATGATCAGTACACCAATCCCACTTGGATGCTCAAGTTTCGTTCTTTTATGTTGAAGCATTCGTTTGCAGTAACAGTTTGAAGTTTTAGGTTTCACTCTGTTTTCTCCTATATTGACAGATGCAGATAGAACTCTAAAACAAACACGGTTTGTACTAACTTCTTGAAACTTGACACAATACAGTAGTTCTACGTTCTATCTCTAAGGTTTGTTTCCTCTTGATGTAGCCTAAAGCAGATACTGGTAATGACACATTCAATGAACGGCGTTGGTAGGCGGCCAAAACACTAGAGTCTCCTGAAATCTCAACATAAATTTTTGCTTCCGACCTTCATGATACTTTCAAGTAATGAGCAGTACACCAATCAAACTTGCATGCCCAAGTTTCGTTCTCCTAGGTTGAAGCATTCGTTTGCAGTAACAGTTTGAATTTTTAGGTTTCACTCTGTTTTCTCCTATATTGACAGATGCAGTTCGAACTATATCAAACACGGTTTGTGCTAGCTTCTTGAAACTTGACAAAATACATTAGTTCTACGTTCTATCTCTTAGGTTTGTTTCCTCTTTATGTAGCCTAAAGCAGGGACTGGCGAATAACACTTATAATGAAAGGAGTTGCCAAACCTGCAAAACACTAGAGTCTCCTGAAATCTCAACATATATTTTTTCATCCAATCTTCATGATACTTTCAAGTAATGAGCAGTACACGAATCAAACTTGGATGCCCACGTTTCGTTCTTCTAGGTTGAAGCATTCGTTTGCAGTAACAGTTTGAATTTTTAGGTTTCACTCTGTTTTCTCATATATTGACAGATGCGTTCGAACTCTAAAGCAAACACGGTTTGTGCTAGCTTCTTGAAACTTGACACAATACATTAGTTCTACGTTCTATCTCTAAGGTTTGTTTCCTCTTGATGTAGCCTTAAGCAGGTACTGGTGAATGACACATTCAATGAAAGGCATTGTTAGGCTGTCAAAACACTAGATTCTCCTGAAATCTCAACATAAATTTTTGCTTCCGACCTTCATGATACTTTCAAGTAATGAGCAGTACCCCAATCAAACTTGGATGCCCAAGTTTCATTCTCCTAGGTTGAAGCATTCGTTTGCAGTAACAGTTTGAATTTTTAGGTTTCACTCTGTTTTCTCCTATATTGACAGATGCAGTTCGAACTATATCAAACACGGTTTGTGCTAGCTTCTTGAAACTTGACAAAATACATTAGTTCTACGTTCTATCTCGAAGGTTTGTTTCCTCTTGATGTAGCCTAAAGCAGGGACTGGCGAATAACACTTATAATGAAAGCAGTTGCCAAACTTCCAAAACACTAGAGTCTCCTGAAATCTCAACATATATTTTTTCATCCAATCTTCATGATACTTTCAAGTAATGATCAGTACACCAATCCCACTTAGATGCTCAAGTTTCGTTCTTTTACGTTGAAGCATTCGTTTGCAGTAACAGTTTGATGTTTTAGGTTTCACTCTGTTTTCTCCTATATTGACAGATGCAGTTAGAACTCTAAATCAAACACGGTTTGTGCTAGCTTCTTGAAACTTGACACAATACAGTAGTTCTACGTTCTATCTCTAAAGTTTGTTTCCTCTTGATGTAGCCTAAAGCAGGGACTGGCGAATAACACTCATAATTAATGGAGTTGCCAAACTTCCAAAACACTAGAGTCTCCTGAAATCTCAACATATATTTTTTCATCCAATCTTCATGATACTTTCAAGTAATGATCAGTACACCAATTCCACTTGGATGCTCAAGTTTTGTAATTTTACGTTGAAGCATTCGTTTGCAGTAACAGTTTGAATTTTTAGGTTTCACTCTGTTTTCTCTTATATTGACAGATGCAGTTAGAACTCTAAATCAAACACGGTTTGTGCTAGCTTCTTGAAACTTGACACAATACAATAGTTCTACGTTCTATCTCTAAGGTTTGTTTCCTCTTGATGTAGCCTTAAGCAGATACTGGTGAATGACACATTCAATGAAAGGCGTTGTTAAGCGGCCAAAACACTAGATTCTCCTGAAATCTCAACATAAATTTTTGCTTCCGACCTTCATGATACTTTCAAGTAATGAGCAGTACACCAATCAAACTTGGATGCCCAAGTTTCGTTCTCCTAGGTTGAAGCATTCGTTTGCAGTAAGAGTTTGAATTTTTAGGTTTCACTCTGTTTCTCCTATATTGACAGATGCAGTTCGAACTATATCAAACACGGTTTGTGCTAGCTTCTTGAAACTTGACACAATACATTAGTTCTACGTTCTATCTCTAAGGTTTGTTTCCTCTTGATGTAGCCTAAAGCAGGGACTGGCGAATAACACTTAAAATGAAAAGAGTTGCCAAACTTCCAAAACACTAGAGTCTCCTGAAATCTCAACATATATTTTTTCATCCAATCTTCATGATACTTTCAAGTAATGATCAGTACACCAATCCCACTTGGATGCTCAAGTTTCGTTCTTTTATGTTGAAGCATTCGTTTGCAGTAACAGTTTGAAGTTTTAGGTTTCACTCTGTTTTCTCCTATATTGACAGATGCAGTTAGAACTCTAAAACAAACACGGTTTGTACTAACTTCTTGAAACTTGACACAATACAGTAGTTCTACGTTCTATCTCTAAGGTTTGTTTCCTCTTGATGTAGCCTAAAGCAGATACTGGTAATGACACATTCAATGAACGGCATTGTTAGGCGGCCAAAACACTAGAGTCTCCTGAAATCTCAACATAAATTTTTGCTTCCGACCTTCATGATACTTTCAAGTAATGAGCAGTACACCAATCAAACTTGCATGCCCAAGTTTCGTTCTCCTAGGTTGAAGCATTCGTTGGCAGTAACAGTTTGAATTTTTAGGTTTCACTCTGTTTTCTACTATATTGACAGATGCGTTCGAACTCTAAATCAAACACGGTTTGTGCTAGCTTCTTGAAACTTGACACAATACATTAGTTGTACGTTCTATCTCTAAGGTTTGTTTCCTCTTGATGTAGCCTAAAGCAGGGACTGGCGAATAACACTTATAATGAAAGCAGTTGCCAAACTTCCAAAACACTAGAGTCTCCTGAAATCTCAACATATATTTTTTCATCCAATCTTCATGATACTTTCAAGTAATGATCAGTACACCAATCCCACTTGGTTGCTCAAGTTTCGTTTTTTTACGTTGAAGCATTCGTTTGCAGTAACTGTTTGAATTTTTAGGTTTCACTCTGTTTTCTCCTATATTGACAGATGCAGTTAGAACTCTCAATCAAACACGGTTTGTGCTAGCTTCTTGAAACTTGACACAATACAGTAGTTCTACGTTCTATCTCTAAGGTTTGTTTCCTCTTGAAGTAGCCTTAAGCAGATACTGGTGAGTGAAACATTCAATGAAAGGCGTTGTTAGGCGGCCAAAACACTAGAGTCTCCTGAAATCTCAACATAAATTTTTGCTTTCGACCTTCATGATACTTTCAAGTAATGATCAGTACACCAATCCCACTTGGATGCTCAAGTTTCGTTCTTTTACGTTGAAACATTCGTTTGCAGTAACAGTTTGAATTTTTAGGTTTCACTCTGTTTCCTCCTATATTGACAGATGCAGTTAGAACTCTAATCAAACACGGTTTGTGCTAGCTTCTTGAAACTTGACACAATACAGTAGTTCTACGTTCGATATCTAAGGTTTGTTTCCTCTTGATGTAGCCTAAAGCAGATAGTGGTGAATGACACATTCAATGAAAGGCGTTGTTAGGCTGCCAAAACACGAGAGTCTCCTGAAATCTCAACATAAATTTTTGCTTCCGAGCTTCATGATACTTTCAAGTAATGAGCAGTACACCAATCAAACTTGGATGCCCAAGTTTCATTCTCCTAGGTTGAAGCATTCGTTTGCAGTAACAGTTTGAATTTTTAGGTTTCACTCTGTTTTCTACTATATTGACAGATGCCTTTGAACTCTAAATCAAACACGGTTTGTGCTAGCTTCTTGAAACTTGACACAATACATTAGTTCTACGTTCTGTCTCTAAGGTTTGTTTCCTCTTGATGTAGCCTAAAGCAGGGACTTGCGAATAACACTCATATTGAAGGGGTTGCCAAACTTCCAAAACACTAGAGTCTCCTGAAATCTCAACATATATTTTTTCATCCAATCTTCATGATACTGTCAAGTAATGATCAGTACACCAATCCCACTTGGATGCTCAAATTTCGTTCTTTTACGTTGAAGCATTCGTTTGCAGTAACAGTTTGAATTTTTAGGTTTCACTCTGTTTTCTCCTATATTGACAGATGCAGTTAGAACTCTAAATCAAACACGGTTTGTGCTAGCTTCTTGAACCATGACACAATACAGTAGTTCTACGTTCTATCTCTAAGGTTTGTTTCCTCTTGATGTAGCCTTAAGCAGATACTGGTGAATGACACATTCAATGAAAGGCGTTGTTAGGCGGCCAAAACACTAGAGTCTCCTGAAATCTCAACATAAATTTTTGCTTCCGACCTTCATGATACTTTCAAGTAATGAGCAGTACACCAATCAAACTTGGATGCCCAAATTTCGTTGTCCTAGGTTGAAGCATTCGTTTGCAGTAACAGTTTGAATTTTTAGGTTTCACTCTGTTTTCTCCTATATTGACAGATGCAGTTCGAACTATATCAACACGGTTTGTGCTAGCTTCTTGAAACTTGACAAAATACATTAGTTCTACGTTCTATCTCTTAGGTTTTGTTTCCTCTTTATGTAGCCTAAAGCAGGGACTGGCGAAATAACACTTATAATGAAAGGAGTGCCAAACTTGCAAAACACTAGAGTCTCCTGAAATCTCAACATATATTTTTTTCATCCAATCTTCATGATACTTTCAAGTAATGAGCAGTACACGAATCAAACTTGGATGCCCACGTTTCGTTCTTCTAGGTTGAAGCATTCGTTTGCAGTAACAGTTTGAATTTTTAGGTTCACTCTGTTTTGTCCTATATTGACAGATGCGTTCGAACTCTAAATCAAACACGGATTGTGCTAGCTTCTTGAAACTTGACACAATACATTAGTTCTACGTTCTATCTCTAAGGTTTGTTCCTCTTGATGTAGCCTTAAGCAGATACTGGTGAATGACACATTCAATGAAAGGCGTTGTTAGGCTGCCAAAACACTAGACTCTCCTGAATTCTCAACATAAATTTTTGCTTCCGACCTTCATGATACTTTCAAGTAATGAGCAGTACACCAATCAAACTTGGATGCCCAAGTTTCGTTCTCCTAGGTTGAAGCATTCGTTTGCAGTAACAGTTTGAATTTTTAGGTTTCACTCTGTTTTCTCCTATATTGACAGATGCAGTTCGAACTATATCAAAAACCGGTTTGTGCTAGCTTTTGAATCTTGACACAATACATTAGCTCTACGTTCTATCTCTAAGGTTTGTTTCCTCTTGATGTAGCCTAAAGCAGGGACTGGCGAATAACACTTATAATGAAAGGAGTTGCCAAACTTCCAAAACACTAGAGTCTCCTGAAATCTCAACATATATTTTTTCATCCAATCTTCATGATACTTTCAAGTAATGATCAGTACACCAATCCCACTTGGATGCTCACGTTTCATTCTTTTACGTTGAAGCATTAGTTTGCAGTAACAGTTTGAAATTTTAGGTTTCACTCTGTTTTCTCCTATATTGACAGATGCAGTTAGAACTCTAAATCAAACACGGTTTGTGCTAGCTTCTTGAAACTTGACACAATACAGTAGTTCTACGTTCTATCTCTAAGGTTTGTTTCCTCTTGATGTAGCCTTAAGCAGATACTGGTGAATGACACATTCAATGAACGGCGTTGTTAGGCGGCCAAAACACTAGAGTCTCCTGAAATCTCAACATAAATTTTTGCTTCCGACCTTCATGATACTTTCAAGTAATGAGCAGTACACCAATCAAACTTGGATGCCCACCTTTCCTTCTCCTAGGTTGAAGCATTCGTTTGCAGTAACAGTTTGAATTTTTAGGTTTCACTCTGTTTTCTACTATATTGACAGATGCGTTCGTACTCTAAATCAAACACGGTTTAGGCTAGCTTCTTGAAACTTGACATAATACATTAGTTCTACGTTCTGTCTCTACGGTTTGTTTCCTCTTGATGGAGCCTAAATCAGGGACTGGCGAATAACACTCATATTGAAGGGGTTGCCAAACTTCCAAAACACTAGAGTCTCCTGAAGTCTCAACATATATTTTTTCATCCAATCTTCATGATACTTTCAAGTAATGATCAGTACACCAATCCCACTTGGATGCTCAAGTTTCGTTCTTTTACGTTGAAGCATTCGTTTGCAGTAACAGTTTGAATTTTTAGGTTTCACTCTGTTTTCTCCTATATTGACAGATGCAGTTAGAACTCTAAATCAAACACGGTTTGTGCTAGCTTCTTGAAACTTGACACAATACAGTAGTTCTAGGTTCTATCTCTAAGGTTTGCTTCCTCTTGATGTAGCCTTAAGCAGATCCTGGTGAATGACACATTCAATGAACGGCGTTGTTAGGCGGCAAAAACACTAGAGTCTCCTGAAATATCAACATAAATTTTTGCTTCCGACCTTCATGATACTTTCAAGTAATGAGCAGTACACCAATCAAACTTGGATGCCCACCTTTCGTTCTCCTAGGTTGAAGCATTGGTTTGCAGTAACAGTTTGAATTTTTAGGTTTCACTCTGTTTTCAACAATATTGACAGATGCGTTCGAACTCTAAATCAAACACGGTTTGTGCTAGCTTCTTGAAACTTGACACAATACAGTAGTTCTACGTTCTATCTCTAAGGTTTGCTTCCTCTTCATGTAGCCTTAAGCAGATCCTGGTGAATGACACATTCATTGAAAGGCGTTGTTAGGCGGCCAAAACACTAGAGTCTCCTGAAATCTCAACATAAATTTTTGCTTCCGACCTTCATGATACTTTCAAGTAATGAGCAGTACACCAATCAAACTTGGATGCCCACCTTTCGTTCTCCTAGGTTGAAGCATTCGTTTGCAGTAACAGTTTGAATTCTTTGGTTTCACTCTGTTTTCTACTATATTGACAGATGCGTTCGAACTCTAAATCAAACACGGTTTGTGCTAGCTTCTTGAAACTTGACACAATACAGTAGTTCTACGTTCTATCTCTAAGGTTTGCTTCCTCTTGATGTAGCCTTAAGCAGATCCTGGTGAATGACACATTCATTGAAAGGCGTTGTTAGGCGGCCAAAACACTAGAGTCTCCTGAAATCTCAACATAAATTTTTGCTTCCGACCTTCATGATACTTTCAAGTAATGAGCAGTACACCAATCAAACTTGGATGCCCACCTTTCGTTCTCCTAGGTTGAAGCATTCGTTTGCAGTAACAGTTTGAATTCTTTGGTTTCACTCTGTTTTCTACTATATTGACAGATGCGTTCGAACTCTAAATCAAACACGGTTTGTGCTAGCTTCTTGAAACTTGACACAATACATTAGTTCTACGTTCTATCTCTAAGGTTTGTTTCCTCTTGATGTAGCCTAATGCAGGGACTGGCGAATAACACTCATATTGAAGGGGTTGCCAAACTTCTAAAACACTAGAGTCTCCTGAAACCTCAACATATATTTTTTCATCCAATCTTCATGATACTTGCAAGTAATGATCAGTACACCAATCCCACTTGGATGCTCAAGTTTCGTTCTTTTACTTTGAAGCATTCGTTTGCAGTAACAGTTTGAATTATTAGGTTTCACTCTGTTTTCACCTATATTGACATATGCAGTTAGAACTCTAAATTAAACACGGTTTGTGCTAGCTTCTTGAAACTTGACACAATACAGTAGTTCTACGTTCTATCTCTAAGGTTTGTTTCCTCTTGATGTAGCCTTAAGCAGATACTGGTGAATGACACATTCAATGAAAGGCGTTGTTAGGCTGCCAAAACACTAGACTCTCCTGAAATCTCAACATAAATTTTTGCTTCCGACCTTCATGATACTTTCAAGTAATGATCAGTACACCAATCCCACTTGGATGCTCAAGTTTTGTTCTTTTACGTTGAAGCATTCGTTTGCAGTAACAGTTTGAATTTTTAGGTTTCACTCTGTTTTCTCCTATATTGACAGATGCAGTTAGAACTCTAAATCAAACACGGTTTGTGCTAGCTTCTTGAAACTTGACACAATACAGTAGTTCTACGTTCTATCTCTAAGGTTTGTTTGCCCTTGATGTAGCCTAAAGCAGGTACTGGCGAATAACACTTATAATGAAAGGAGTTGCCTAACTTCCAAAACACTAGAGTCTCCTGAAATCTCAACATATATTTTTTCATCCAATCTTCATGATACTTTCAAGTAATGATCAGTATACCAATCCCACTTGGATGCTCAAGTTTCGTTCTTTCACGTTGAAGCATTCGTTTGCAGTAAAAGTTTGAATTTTTAGGTTTCACTCTGTTTTCTCCTATATTGACAGATGCAGTTAGAACTCTAAATCAAACACGGTTTGTACTAGCTTCTTGAAACTTGACACAATACAGTAGTTCTACGTTGTATCTCTAAGGTTTGTTTCCTCTTGATGTAGCCTTAAGCAGATACTGGTGAATGACACATTCAATGGAAGGCGTTGTTAGGCGTCCAAAACACTAGAGTCTCCTGAAATCTCAACATAAATTTTTGCTTCTGACCTTCATGATACTTTCAAGTAATAAGCAGTACACCAATCAAACTTGGATGCCCAAGTCTTGTTCTCCTAGGGTGAAGCATTCGTTTGCAGTAACAGTTTGAATTTTTAGGTTTCACTCTGTTTTCTCCTATATTGACAGATGCGTTTGAACTCTAAATCAAACACGGTTTGTGCTAGCTTCTTGCAACTTGACACAATATATTAGTTCTACCTTCTATCTCTAATTTTTGTTTCCTCTTGATGTAAACTAAAGCAGGGACTGGCGAATAACACTCATATTGAAGGGGTTGCCAAATTCCAAAACACTAGAGTCTCCTGAAATCTCAACATATATTTTTTCATCCAATCTTCATGATACTTTCAAGTAATGATCAGTACACCAATCCCACTTTAATGCTCAAGTTTCATTCTTTTACGTTGAAGCATTCGTTTGCAGTAACAGTTTGAATTTTTAGGTTTCACTCTGTTTTCTCCTATATTGACAGATGCAGTTAGAACTCTAAATCAAACACGGTTTGTGCTAGCTTCTTGAAACTTAACACAATACAGTAGTTCTACGTCCTATCTCTAAAGTTTGTTTCCTCTTGATGTAGCCTTCAGAAGATACTGGTGAATGACACAAAAATGAAAGGCGTTGTTAGCCTGCCAAAACACTAGACTCTCCTGAAATCTCAACATAAATTTTTGCTTCCGACCTTCATGATACTTTCAAGTAATGAGCAGTACACCAATCAAACTTGGATGCCCAAATTTCGTTCTCCTAGGTTGAAGCATTCGTTTGCAGTAACAGTTTGAATTTTTAGGTTTCACTCTGTTTTCTCCTATATTGACAGATGCAGTTCGAACTATATCAAACACGGTTTGTGCTAGCTTCTTGAAACTTGACACAATACATTAGTTCTACGTTCTATCTCTAAGGTTTGTTTCCTCTTGATGTAGCCTAAAGCAGGGACTGGCGAATAACACTCATATTGAAGGGGTTGCCAAACTTCCAAAACACTAGAGTCTCCTGAAATCTCAACATATATTTTTTCATCCAATCTTCATGATACTTTCAAGTAATGATCAGTACACCAATCCCACTTGGATGCTCAAGTTTCGTTCTTTTACGTTGAAGCATTCGTTTGCTTCAACGTAACAGTTTGAATTTTTAGGTTTCACTCTGTTTTCTCCTATATTGACAGATGCAGTTAGAACTCTAAGTCAAACACGGTTTGTGCTAGCTTCTTGAAACTTGACACAATACAGTAGTTCTAGGTTCTGTCTCTAAGGTTTGCTTCCTCTTGATGTAGCCTTAAGCAGATCCTGGTGAATGACACATTCAATGGAAGGCGTTGTTAGGCGGCAAAAACACTAGAGTCTCCTGAAATCTCAACATAAATTTTTGCTTCCGACCTTCATGATACTTTCAAGTAATGAGCAGTACACCAATGAAACTTGGATGCCCACCTTTCGTTCTCCTAGGTTGAAGCATTCGTTTGCAGTAACAGTTTGAATTTTTAGGTTTCACTCTGTTTTCTACTATATTGACAGATGCGTTCGAACTCTAAATCAAACACGGTTTAGGCTAGCTTCTTGAAACTTGACACAATACATTAGTTCTACGTTCTGTTTCTAAGGTTTGTTTCCTCTTGATGGAGCCTAAATCAGGGACTGGCGAATAACACTCATATTGAAGGGGTTGCCAAACTTCCAAAACACTAGAGTCTCCTGAAGTCTCAACATATATTTTTTCATCCAATCTTCATTATACTTTCAAGTAATGATCAGTACACCAATCCCACTTGGATGCTCAAGTTTCGTTCTTTTACGTTGAAGCATTCGTTTGCAGTAACAGTTTGAATTTTTAGGTTTCACTCTGTTTTCTCCTATATTGACAGATGCAGTTAGAACTCTAAGTCCAGCACGGTTTGTGCTAGCTTCTTGAAACTTGACACAATACAGTAGTTCTACGTTCTATCTCTAAGGTTTGTTTCCTCTTGATGTAGCCTAAAGCAGGGACTGGCGAATAACACTTATAATGAAAGGAGTTGCCAAACTTCCAAAACACTAGAGTCTCCTGAAATCTCAACATATATTTTTTCATCCAATCTTCATGATACTTTCAAGTAATGATCAGTACACCAATCAGACTTTTATGCTCAAGTTTCATTCTTTTACTTTGAAGCATTCGTTTGCAGTAACAGTTTGAATTTTTAGGTTTCACTCTGTTTTCTCCTATATTGACAGATGCAGTTAGAACTCTAAATCAAACACGGTTTGTGCTAGCTTCTTGAAACTTGACACAATACATTAGTTCTACGTTCTATCTCTAAGGTTTGCTTCCTCTTGATGTAGCCTTAAGCAGATACTGGTGAATGACACATTCAATGAAAGGCGTTGTTAGGCTGCCAAAACACTAGACTCTCCTGAAATCTCAACATAAATTTTTGCTTCCGACCTTCCTGATTCTTTCAAGTAATGAGCAGTACACCAATCAAACTTGGATGTCCAAGTTTCGTTCTCCTAGGTTGAAGCATTCGTTTGCAGTAACAGTTTGAATTTTTAGGTTTCACTCTGTTTTCTCCTATATTGACAGATGCAGTTCGAACTATATCAAACACGGTTTGTGCTAGCTTTTGAAACTTGACACAATACATTAGTTCTACGTTCTATCTCTAAGGTTTGTTTCCTCTTGATGTAGCCTAAAGCAGGGACTGGCGAATAACACTTATAATGAAAAGAGTTGCCAAACTTCCAAAACACTAGAGTCTCCTGAAATCTCAACATATATTTTTTCATCCAATCTTCATGATACTTTCAAGTAATGATCAGTACACAAATCCCACTTGGATGCTCACGTTTCGTTCTTTTACGTTGAAGCATTAGTTTGCAGTAACAGTTTGAATTTTTAGGTTTCACTCTGTTTTCTACTATATTGACAGATGCGTTCGAACTCTAAATCAAACACGGTTTAGGCTAGCTTCTTGAAACTTGACATAATACATTAGTTCTACGTTCTGTCTCTATGGTTTGTTTCCTCTTGATGGAGCCTCAATCAGGGACTGGCGAATAACACTCATATTGAAGGGGTTGCCAAAATTCCAAAACACTAGAGTCTCCTGAAGTCTCAACATATATTTTTTCATCCAATCTTCATTATACTTTCAAGTAATGATCAGTACACGAATCCCACTTGGATGCTCAAGTTTCGTTCTTTTACGTTGAAGCATTCGTTTGCAGTAACAGTTTGAATTTTTAGGTTTCACTCTGTTTTCTCCTATATTGACAGATGCAGTTAGAACACTAAGTCAAACACGGTTTGTGCTAGCTTCTTGAAACTTGACACAATACAGTAGTTCTAGGTTCTATCTCTAAGGTTTGCTTCCTCTTGATGTAGCCTTAAGCAGATCCTGGTGAATGACACATTCATTGAAAGGTGTTGTTAGGCGGCCAAAACACTAGAGTCTCCTGAAATCTCAACATAAATTTTTGCTTCCGACCTTCATGATACTTTCAAGTAATGAGCAGTACACCAATGAAACTTGGATGCCCACCTTTCCTTCTCCTAGGTTGAAGCATTCGTTTGCAGTAACAGTTTGAATTTTTAGGTTTCACTCTGTTTTCTACTATATTGACAGATGCGTTCGAACTCTAAATCAAACACGGTTTAGGCTAGCTTCTTGAAACTTGACATAATACATTAGTTCTACGTTCTGTCTCTAAGGTTTGTTTCCTCTTGATGGAGCCTAAATCAGGGACTGGCGAATAACACTCATATTGAAGGGGTTGCCAAACTTCCAAAACACTAGAGTCTCCTGAAGTCTCAACATATATTTTTTCATCCAATCTTCATTATACTTTCAAGTAATGATCAGTACACCAATCCCACTTGGATGCTCAAGTTTCGTTCTTTTACGTTGAAGCATTCGTTTGCAGTAACAGTTTGAATTTTTAGGTTTCACTCTGTTTTCTCCTATATTGACAGATGCAGTTAGAACTCTAAGTCCAGCACGGTTTGTGCTAGCTTCTTGAAACTTGACACAATACAGTAGTTCTAGGTTCTATCTCTAAGGTTTGCTTCCTCTTGATGTAGCCTTAAGCAGATCCTGGTGAATGACACATTCAATGAAAGGCGTTGTTAGGCGGCCAAAACACTAGAGTCTCCTGGAATCTCAACATAAATTTTTGCTTCCGACCTTCATGATACTTTCAAGTAATGAGCAGTACACCAATCAAACTTGGATGCCCAAGTATCGTTCTCCTAGGTTGAAGCATTCGTTTGCAGTAACAGTTTGAATTCTTAGGTTTCACTCTGTTTTCTACTATATTGACAGATGCGTTCGAACTCTAAATCAAACACGGTTTGTGCTAGCTTCTTGAAACTTGACACAATACATTAGTTCTACGTTCTATCTCTAAGGTTTGTTTCCTCTTGATGTAGCCTAAAGCAGGGACTGGCGAATAACACTCATATTGAAGGGGTTGCCAAACTTCTAAAACACTAGAGTCTCCTGAAATCTCAACATATATTTTTTTTATCCAATCTTCATGATACTTTCAAGTAATGATCAGTACACCAATCCCACTTGGATGCTCAAGTTTCGTTCTTTTACGTTGAAGCATTCGTTTGCAGTAACAGTTTGAATTTTTAGGTTTCACTCTGTTTTCTCCTATATTGACAGATGCAGTTAGAACTCTAAATTAAACACGGTTTGTGCTAGCTTCTTGAAACTTGACACAATACAGTAGTTCTACGTTCTATCTCTAAGGTTTGTTTAATCTTGATGTAGCCTAAAGCAGGGACTGGCGAATAACACTTATAATGAAAGGAGTTGCCAAACTTCCAAAACACTAGAGTCTCCTGAAATCTCAACATATATTTTTTCATCCAATCTTCATGATACTTTCAAGTAATGATCAGTACACCAATCCCACTTTTATGCTCAAGGTTCATTCTTTTACTTTGAAGCATTCGTTTGCAGTAACAGTTTGAATTTTTAGGTTTCACTCTGTTTTCTCCTATATTGACAGATGCAGTTAGAACTCTAAATCAAACACGGTTTGTGCTAGCTTCTTGGAACTTGACACAATACATTAGTTCTACGTTCTATCTCTAAGGTTTGCTTCCTCTTGATGTAGCCTTAAGCAGATACTGGTGAATGACACATTCAATGAAAGGCGTTGTTAGGCTGCCAAAACACTAGACTCTCCTGAAATCTCAACATAAATTTTTGCTTCCGATCTTCAAGATACTTTCAAGTAATGAGCAGTACACCAATCAAACTTGGATGTCCAAGTTTCGTTCTCCTAGGTTGAAGCATTCGTTTGCAGTAACAGTTTGAATTTTTAGGTTTCACTCTGTTTTCTCCTATGTTGACAGATGCAGTTCGAACTATATCAAACACGGTTTGTGCTAGCTTTTGAAACTTGACACAATACATTAGTTCTACGTTCTATCTCTAAGGTTTGTTTCCTCTTGATGTAGCCTAAAGCAGGGACTGGCGAATAACACTTATAATGAAAGGAGTTGCCAAACTTCCAAAACACTAGAGTCTCCTGAAATCTCAACATATATTTTTTCATCCAATCTTCATGATACTTTCAAGTAATGATCAGTACACCAATCCCACTTGGATGCTCACGTTTCGTTTTTCTACGTTGAAGCATTAGTTTGCAGTAACAGTTTGAATTTTTAGGTTTCACATTGTTTTCTACTATATTGACAGATGCGTTCGAACTCTAAATCAAACACGGTTTAGGCTAGCTTCTTGAAACTTGACACAATACATTAGTTCTACGTTCTGTCTCTAAGGTTTGTTTCCTCTTGATGGAGCCTAAATCAGGGACTGGCGAATAACACTCATATTGAAGGGGTTGCCAAACTTCCAAAACACTAGAGTCTCCTGAAGTCTCAACATATATTTTTTCATCCATTCTTCATTATACTTTCAAGTAATGATCAGTACACCAATCCCACTTGGATGCTCAAGTTTCGTTCTTTTACGTTGAAGCATTCGTTTGCAGTAACAGTTTGAATTTTTAGGTTTCACTCTGTTTTCTCCTATATTGACAGATGCAGTTAGAACACTAAGTCAAACACGGTTTGTGCTAGCTTCTTGAAACTTGACACAATACAGTAGTTCTAGGTTCTATCGCTAAGGTTTGCTTCCTCTTGATGTAGCCTTAAGCAGATCCTGGTGAATGACACATTCATTGAAAGGCGTTGTTAGGCGACCAAAACACTAGAGTCTCCTGAAATCTCAACATAAATTTTTGCTTCCGACCTTCATGATACTTTCAAGTAATGAGCAGTACACCAATCAAACTTGGATGCCCACCTTTCGTTCTCCTAGGTTGAAGCATTCGTTTGCAGTAACAGTTTGAATTCTTTGGTTTCACTCTGTTTTCTACTACATTGACAGATGCGTTCGAACTCTAAATCAAACACGGTTTGTGCTAGCTTCTTGAAACTTGACACAATATATTAGTTCTACGTTCTATCTCTAAGGTTTGTTTCCTCTTGATGTAGCCTAAAGCAGGGACTGGCGAATAACACTCATATTGAAGGGGTTGCCAAACTTCTAAAACACTAGAGTCTCCTGAAATCTCAACATATATTTTTTCAACCAATCTTCATGATACTTTCAAGTAATGATCAGTACACCAATCCCACTTGGATGCTCAAGTTTCGTTCTTTTACGTTGAAGCATTCGTTTGCAGTAAAAGTTTGAATTTTTAGGTTTCACTCTGTTTTCTCCTATATTGACATATGCAGTTAGAACTCTAAATTAAACACGGTTTGTGCTAGCTTCTTGAAACTTGACAAAATACAGTTGTTCTACGTTCTATCTCTAAGGTTTGTTTATTCTTGATGTAGCCTTAAGCAGATACTGGTGAATGACACATTCAATGAAAGGCGTTGTTAGGCTGCCAAAACACTAGACTCTCCTGAAATCTCAACATAAATTTTTGCTTCCGACCTTCATGATACTTTCAAGTAATGAGCAGTACACCAATCAAACTTGGATGCCCAAGTTTCGTTCTCCTAGGTTGAAGCATTCGTTTGCAGTAACAGTTTGAATTTTTAGGTTTCACTCTGTTTTCTCCTATATTGACAGATGCAGTTCAAACTATATCAAACACGGTTTGTGCTAGCTTCTTGAAACTTGACACAATACATTAGTTCTACGTTCTATCTCTAAGGTTTGTTTCCTCTTGATGTAGCCTTAAGGACATCCTGGTGAATGACACATTCAATGAAAGGCGTTGTTAGGCGGCAAAAACACTAGAGTCTCCTGAAATCTCAAAATAAATTTTTGCTTCCGACCTTCATGATACTTTCAAGTAATGAGCAGTACACCAATCAAACTTGGATGCCCACCTTTCGTTCTCCTAGGTTGAAGCATTCGTTTGCAGTAACAGTTTGAATTTTTAGGTTTCACTCTGTTTTCTACTATATTGACAGATGCGTTCGAACTCTAAATCAAACACGGTTTGTGCTAGCTTCTTGAAACTTGACACAATACAGTAGTTCTACGTTCTATCTCTAAGGTTTGTTTCCTCTTGATGTAGCCTTAAGAAGATACTGGTGAATGACACAAAAATGAAAGGCATTGTTAGGCTGCCAAAACACTAGACTCTCCTGAAATCTCAACATAAATTTTTGCTTCCGACCTTCATGATACTTTCAAGTAATGAGCAGTACACCAATCAAACTTGGATGCCCAAGTTTCGTTCTCCTAGGTTGAAGCATTCGTTTGCAGTAACAGTTTGAATTTTTAGGTTTCACTCTGTTTTCTCCTATATTGACAGATGCAGTTCGAACTATATCAAACACGGTTTGTGCTAGCTTCTTGAAACTTGACACAATACATTAGTTCTACGTTCTATCTCTAAGGTTTGTTTAATCTTGATGTAGCCTAAAGCAGGGACTGGCGAATAACACTTATAATGAAAGGAGTTGCCAAACTTCCAAAACACTAGAGTCTCCTGAAATCTCAACATATATTTTTTCATCCAATCTTCATGATACTTTCAAGTAATGATCAGTACACCAATCCCACTTGGATGCTCAAGTTTCGTTAATTTACGTTGAAGCATTCGTTTGCAGTAACAGTTTGAATTTTTAGGTTTCACTCTGTTTTCTCCTATATTGACAGATGCAGTTAGAACTCTAAATCAAACACGGTTTGTGCTAGCTTCTTGAAACTTGACACAATACAGTAGTTCTAGGTTCTATCGCTAAGGTTTGCTTCCTCTTGATGTAGCCTTAAGCAGATCCTGGTGAATGACACATTCAATGAAAGGCGTTGTTAGGCGGCAAAAACACTAGAGTCTCCTGAAATCTCAACATAAATTTTTGCTTCCGACCTTCATGGTACTTTCAAGTAATGAGCAGTACACCAATCAAACTTGGATGCCCACCTTTCGTTCTCCTAGTTTGAAGCATTCGTTTGCAGTAACAGTTTGAATTTTTAGGTTTCACTCTGTTTTCTCCTATATTGACAGATGCAGTTAGAACTCTAAATCAAACACGGTTTGTGCTAGCTTCTTGAAACTTGACACAATACAGTAGTTCTACGTTCTATCTCTAAGGTTTGTTTCCTCTGGATGTAGCCTTAAGCAGATACTGGTGAATGACACATTCAATAGAAGGCGTTGTTAGGCGTCCAAAACACTAGAGTCTCCTGAAATCTCAACATAAATTTTTGCTTCCGACCTTCATGATACTTTCAAAAATGAGCAGTACACCAATCAAACTTGGATGCCCAAGTTTCGTTCTCCTAGGTTGAAGCATTCGTTTGCAGTAACAGTTTGAATTTTTAGGTTTCACTCTGTTTTCTACTATATTGACAGATGCGTTCGAACTCTAAATCAAACACGGTTTAGGCTAGCTTCTTGAAACTTGACATAATACATTAGTTCTACGTTCTGTCTCTAAGGTTTGTTTCCTCTTGATGGAGCCTAAATCAGGGACTGGCGAATAACACTCATATTGAAGGGGTTGCCAAACTTCCAAAACACTAGAGTCTCCTGAAGTCTCAACATATATTTTTTCATCCAATCTTCATTATACTTTCAAGTAATGATCAGTACACCAATCCCACTTGGATGCTCAAGTTTCGTTCTTTTACGTTGAAGCATTCGTTTGCAGTAACAGTTTGAATTTTTAGGTTTCACTCTGTTTTCTCCTATATTGACAGATGCAGTTCGAACTCTAAGTCCAGCACGGTTTGTGCTAGCTTCTTGAAACTTGACACAATACAGTAGTTCTAGGTTCTATCTCTAAGGTTTGCTTCCTCTTGATGTAGCCTTAAGCAGATCCTGGTGAATGACACATTCAATGAAACGCGTTGTTAGGCGGCCAAAACACTAGAGTCTCCTGAAATCTCAACATAAATTTTTGCTTCCGACCTTCATGATACTTTCAAGTAATGAGCAGTACACCAATCAAACTTGGATGCCCACCTTTCGTTCTCCTAGGTTGAAGCATTCGTTTGCAGTAACAGTTTGAATTCTTAGGTTTCACTCTATTTTCTACTATATTGACAGACGCGTTCGAACTCTAAATCAAACACGGTTTGTGCTAGCTTCTTGAAACTTGACACAATACATTAGTTCTACGTTCTATCTCTAAGGTTTGTTTCCTCTTGATGTAGCCTAAAGCAGGTACTGGCGAATAACACTCATATTGAAGGGGTTGCCAAACTTCTAAACACTAGAGTCTCCTGAAATCTCAACATATATTTTTTCATCCAATCTTCATGATACTTTCAAGCAATGATCAGTACACCAATCCCACCGGATGCTCAAGTTTCGTTCTTTTACGTTGAAGCATTCGTTTGCAGTAACAGTTTGAATTTTTAGGTTTCACTCTGTTTTCTCCTATATTGACAGATGCAGTTAGAACTCTAAATTAAACACGGTTTGTGCTAGCTTCTTGAAACTTGACACAATACAGTAGTTCTACGTTCTATCTCTAAGGTTTGTTTAATCTTGATGTAGCCTAAAGCAGGGACTGGCCAATAACACTTATAATGAAAGGAGTTGCCAAACTTCCAAAACACTAGAGTCTCCTGAAATCTCAACATATATTTTTTCATCCAATCTTCATGATACTTTCAAGTAATGATCAGTACACCAATCCAACTTTTATGCTCAAGTTTCATTCTTTTACTTTGAAGTATTCGTTTGCAGTAACAGTTTGAATTTTTAGGTTTCACTCTGTTTTCTCCTATATTGACAGATGCAGTTAGAACTCTAAATCAAACACGGTTTGTGCTAGCTTCTTGAAACTTGACACAATACATTAGTTCTACGTTCTATCTCTAAGGTTTGCTTCCTCTTGATGTAGCCTTAAGCAGATACTGGTGAATGACACATTCAATGAAAGGCGTTGTTAGGCTGCCAAAACACTAGACTCTCCTGAAATCTCAACATAAATTTTTGCTTCCGACCTTCCTGATTCTTTCAAGTAATGAGCAGTACACCAATCAAACTTGGATGTCCAAGTTTCGTTCTCCTAGGGTGAAGCATTCGTTTGCAGTAACAGTTTGAATTTTTAGGTTTCACTCTGTTTTCTCCTATATTGACAGATGCAGTTCGAACTATATCAAACACGGTTTGTGCTAGCTTTTGAAACTTGACACATTACATTAGTTCTACGTTCTATCTCTAAGGTTTGTTTCCTCTTGATGTAGCCTAAAGCAGGGACTGGCGAATAACACTTATAATGAAAGGAGTTGCCAAACTTCCAAAACACTAGAGTCTCCTGAAATCTCAACATATATTTTTTCATCCAATCTTCATGATACTTTCAAGTAATGATCAGTACACCAATCCCACTTGGATGCTCACGTTTCGTTCTTTTACGTTGAAGCATTCGTTTGCAGTAACAGTTTGAATTTTTAGGTTTCACTCTGTTTTCTCCTATATTGACAGATGCAGTTAAAACTCTAAATCAACCGCGGTTTGTGGTAGCTTCTTGAAACTTGACATAATACATTAGTTCTACGTTCTGTCTCTAAGGTTTGTTTCCTCTGGATGGAGCCTAAATCAGGGACTGCCGAATAACACTCATATTGAAGGGGTTGCCAAACTTCCAAAACACTAGAGTCTCCTGAAGTCTCAACATATATTTTTTCATCCATTCTTCATTATACTTTCAAGTAATGATCAGTACACCAATCCCACTTGGATGCTCAAGTTTCGTTATTTTACGTTGAAGCATTCGTTTGCAGTAACAGTTTGAATTTTTAGGTTTCACTCTGTTTTCTCCTATATTGACAGATGCAGTTAGAACACTAAGTCAAACACGGTTTGTGCTAGCTTCTTGAAACTTGACACAATACAGTAGTTCTAGGTTCTATCTCTAAGGTTTGCTTCCTCTTGATGTAGCCTTAAGCAGATCCTGGTGAATGACACATTCATTGAAAGGCATTGTTAGGCGGCCAAAACACTAGAGTCTCCTGAAATCTCAACATAAATTTTTGCTTCCGACCTTCATGATACTTTCAAGTAATGAGCAGTACACCAATCAAACTTGGATGCCCAAGTTTCGTTCTCCTAGGATGAAGCATTCGTTTGCAGTAACAGTTTGAATTCTTTGGTTTCACTCTGTTATCTACTATATTGACAGATGCGTTCGAACTCTAAATCAAACACGGTTTGTGCTAGCTTCTTGAAACTTGACACAATACATTAGTTCTACGTTCTATCTCTAAGGTTTGTTTCCTCTTGATGTAGCCTAAAGCAGGGACTGGCGAATAACACTCATATTGAAGGGGTTGCCAAACTTCTAAAACACTAGAGTCTCCTGAAATCTCAACATATATTTTTTCAACCAATCTTCATGATACTTTCAAGTAATGATCAGTACACCAATCCCACTTGGATGCTCAAGTTTCGTTCTTTTACGTTGAAGCATTCGTTTGCAGTAAAAGTTTGAATTTTTAGGTTTCACTCTGTTTTCTCCTATATTGACATATGCAGTTAGAACTCTAAATTAAACACGGTTTGTGCTAGCTTCTTGAAACTTGACACAATACAGTAGTTCTACGTTCTATCTCTAAGGTTTGTTTCCTCTGGATGTAGCCTTAAGCAGATACTGGTGAATGACACATTCAATGAAAGGCGTTGTTAGGCTGCCAAAACACTAGACTCTCCTGAAATCTCAACATAAATTTTTGCTTCCGACCTTCATGATACTTTCAAGTAATGAGCAGTACACCAATCAAACTTGGATGCCCAAGTTTCGTTCTCCTAGGTTGAAGCATTCGTTTGCAGTAACAGTTTGAATTTTTAGGTTTCACTCTGTTTTCTCCTATATTGACAGATGCAGTTCAAACTATATCAAACACGGTTTGTGCTAGCTTCTTGAAACTTGACACAATACATTAGTTCTACGTTCTATCTCTAAGGTTTGTTTCCTCTTGATGTAGCCTAAAGCAGGCACTGGCGGATAACACTTATAATGAAAAGAGTTGCCAAACTTCCAAAACACTAGAGTCTCCTGAAATCTCAACATATATTTTTTCATCCAATCTTCATGATACTTTCAAGTAATGATCAGTACACCAATCCCACTTGGATGCTCAAGTTTCATTCTTTTACGTTGAAGCATTCGTTTGAAGTAACAGTTTGAATTTTTAGGTTTCACTCTGTTTTCTCCTATATTGACAGATGCAGTTAGAACTCTAAATCAAACACGGTTTGTGCTAGCTTCTTGAAACTTGACACAATACAGTAGTTCTACGTTCTATCTCTAAGGTTTGTTTCCTCTTGATGTAGCCTTAAGAAGATACTGGTGAATGACACAAAAATGAAAGGCGTTGTTAGGCTGCCAAAACACTAGACTCTCCTGAAATCTCAACATAAATTTTTGCTTCCCACCTTCATGATACTTTCAAGTAATGAGCAGTACACCAATCAAACTTGGATGCCCAAGTTTCGTTCTCCTAGGTTGAAGCATTTGTTTGCAGTAACAGTTTGAATTTTTAGGTTTCACTCTGTTTTCTCCTATATTGACAGATGCAGTTCGAACTATATCAAACACGGTTTGTGCTAGCTTCTTGAAACTTGACACAATACATTAGTTCTACGTTCTATCTCTAAGGTTTGTTTCCTCTTGATGTAGACTAAAGCAGGGACTGGCGAATAACACTCATATTGAAGGGGTTGCCAAACTTCCAAAACACTAGAGTCTCCTGAAATCTCAACATATATTTTTTCATCCAATTTTCATGATACTTTCAAGTAATGATCAGTACACCAATCCCACTAGGATGCACAAGTTTCGTTCTTTTACGTTGAAGCATTCGTTTGCAGTAACAGTTTGAATTTTTAGGTTTCACTCTGTTTTCTCCTATATTGACAGATGCAGTTAGACCTCTAAATCAAACACGGTTTGTGCTAGCTTCTTGAAACTTGACACAATACAGTAGTTCTTGGTTCTATCTCTAAGGTTTGCTTCCTCTTGATGTAGCCTTAAGCACATCCTGGTGAATGACACATTCAATGAAAGGCGTTGTTAGGCGGCAAAAACACTAGAGTCTCCTGAAATCTCAAAATAAATTTTTGCTTCCGACCTTCATGATACTTTCAAGTAATGAGCAGTACACCAATCAAACTTGGATGCCCACCTTTCATTCTCCTAGGTTGAAGCATTCGTTTGCAGTAACAGTTTGAATTTTTAGGTTTCACTCTGTTTTCTCCTATATTGACAGATGCAGTTCGAACTATATCAAACACGGTTTGTGCTAGCTTCTTGAAACTTGACACAATACATTAGTTCTACGTTCTATCTCTAAGGTTTGTTTAATCTTGATGTAGCCTAAAGCAGGGACTGGCGAATAACACTTATAATGAAAGGAGTTGCCAAACTTCCAAAACACTAGAGTCTCCTGAAATCTCAACATATATTTTTTCATCCAATCTTCATGACACTTTCAAGTAATGATCAGTACACCAATCCCACTAGGATGCTCAAGTTTCGTTCTTTTACGTTGAAGCATTCGTTCGCAGTAACAGTTTGAAATTTAGGTTTCACTCTGTTTTCTCCTATATTGACAGATGCAGTTAGAACTCTAAATCAAACACGGTTTGTGCTAGCTTCTTGAAACTTGACACAATACATTAGTTCTACGTTCTATCTCTAAGGTTTGTTTCCTCTTGATGTAGCCTTAAGCAGATACTGGTGAATGACACATTCAATGAAAGGCGTTGTTAGGCGGCCAAAACACTAGAGTCTCCTGAAATCTCAACATAAATTTTTGCTTCGGACCTTCATGATACTTTCAAGTAATGAGCAGTACACCAATCAAACTTGGATGCCCAAGTTTCATTCTCCTAGGTTGAAGCATTCGTTTGCAGTAACAGTTTGAATTTTTAGGTTTCACTCTGTTTTCTACTATATTGACAGAAGCGTTCGAACTCTAAATCAAACACGGTTTGTGCTAGCTTCTTGAAACTTGACACAATACAGTAGTTCTACGTTCTATATCTAAGGTTTGTTTCCTCTGGATGTAGCCTTAAGCAGATACTGGTGAATGACACATTCAATGGAAGGCGTTGTTAGGCGTCCAAAACACTAGAGTCTCCTGAAATCTCAACATAAATTTTTGCTTCCGACCTTCATGATACTTTCAAGTAATGAGCAGTACACCAATCAAGCGTGGATGCCCAAGTTTCGTTCTCCTAGGTTGAAGCATTCGTTTGCAGTAACAGTTTGAATTTTTAGGTTTCACTCTGTTTTCTCCTATATTGACAGATGCAGTTCGAACTATATCAAACACGGTTTGTGCTAGCTTTTGAAACTTGACACAATACATTAGTTCTACGTTCTATCTCTAAGGTTTGTTTCCTCTTGATGTAGCCCAAAGCAGGGACTGGCGAATAACACTTATAATGAAAGGAGTTGCCAAACTTCCAAAACACTAGAGTCTCCTGAAATCTCAACATATATTTTTTCATCCAATCTTCATGATACTTTCAAGTAATGATCAGTACACCAATCCCACTTGGATGCTCACGTTTCGTTCTTTTATGTTGAAGTATTCGTTTGCAGTAACAGTTTGAATTTTTAGGTTTCACTCTGTTTTCTTTTATATTGACAGATGCAGTTAGAACTCTAAATCAAACACGGTTTGTGCTAGCTTCTTGAAACTTTACACAATACAGTAGTTCTACGTTCTATCTCTAAGCTTTGTTTCCTCTTGATGTAGCCTTGAGCAGATACTGGTTAATGACACATTAAATGGAAGGCATTGTTAGGCGTCCAAAACACTAGAGTCTCCTGAAATCTCAACATAAATTTTTGCTTCCGACCTTCATGATACTTTCAAGTAATGAGCAGTACACCAATGAAACTTGGATGCCCACCTTTCGTTCTCCTAGGTTGAAGCATTCGTTTGCAGTAACAGTTTGAATTTTTAGGTTTCACTCTGTTTTCTACTATATTGACAGATGCGTTCGAAATCTAAATCAAACACGGTTTAGGCTAGCTTCTTGAAACTTGACACAATACATTAGTTCTACGTTCTGTCTCTAATGTTTGTTTCCTCTTGATGGAGCCTAAATCAGGGACTGGCGAATAACACTCATATTGAAGGGGTTGCCAAACTTCCAAAACACTAGAGTCTCCTGAAGTCTCAACATATATTTTTTCATCCAATCTTCATTATACTTTCAAGTAATGATCAGTACACCAATCCCACTTGGATGCTCAAGTTTCGTTCTTTTACGTTGAAGCATTCGTTTGCAGTAACAGTTTGAATTTTTAGGTTTCACTCTGTTTTCTCCTATATTGACAGATGCAGTTAGAACTCTAAATCAAACACGGTTTGTGCTAGCTTCTTGAAACTTGACACAATACAGTAGTTCTACGTTCTATCTCTAAGGTTTGTTTCCTCTTGATGTAGCCTTAAGCAGATACTGGTGAATGACACATTCAATGGAAGGCGTTGTTAGGCGTCCAAAACACTAGAGTCTCCTGAAATATCAACATAAATTTTGCTTCCGACCTTCATGATACTTTCAAGTAATGAGCAGTACACCAATCAAACTTGGATGCCCACCTTTCGTTCTCCTAGGTTGAAGCATTCGTTTGCAGTAACAGTTTATATTTTTAGGTTTCATTCTGTTTCTACTATATTGACAGATGCGTTCGAACTCTAAATCAAACACGGTTTAGGCTAGCTTCTTGAAACTTGACACAATACATTAGTTCTACGTTCTGTCTCTAAGGTTTGTTTCCTCTTGATGTAGCCTAAAGCAGAAACTGGCGAATAAAACTCATATTGAAGGGGTTGCCAAACTTCCAAAACACTAGAGTCTCCTGAAATCTCAACATATATTTTTTCATCCAATCTTCATGATACTTTCAAGTAATGATCAGTACACCAATCCCACTTGGATGCTCAAGTTTCATTATTTACGTTGAAGCATTCGTTTGCAGTAACAGTTTGAATTTTTAGGTTTCACTCTGTTTTCTCCTATATTGACAGATGCAGTTAGAACTCTAAGTCAAACACGGTTTGTGCTAGCTTCTTGAAACTTGACACAATACAGTAGTTCTAGGTTCTACCTCTAAGGTTTGCTTCCTCTTGATGTAGACTTAAGCAGATACTGGTGAATGACACATTCAATGAAAGGCGTTGTTAGGCTGCGAAAACACTAGACTCTCCTGAAATCTCAACATAAATTTTTGCTTCCGACCTTCCTGATACTTTCAAGTAATGAGCAGTACACCAGTCAAACTTGGATGCCCAAATTTCGTTCTCCTAGGTTGAAGCATTCGTTTGCAGTAACAGTTTGAATTTTTAGGTTTCACTCTGTTTTCTCCTGTATTGACAGATGCAGTTAGAACTCTACATCAAACACGGTTTGTGCTAGCTTCTTGAAACTTGACACAATACATTAGTTCTACGTTTTATCTCTAAGGTTTGTTTCCTCTTGATGTAGCCTAAAGCAGGGACTGGCGACAAACACTCATATTTAAGGGGTTGCCAAACTTCAAAAACACTAGAGTCTCCTGAAATCTCAACATATATTTTTTCATCCAATCTTCATGATACTTTCAAGTAATGAGCAGTACACCAATCCCACTTGGATGCTCAAGTTTCCTTCTTTTACGTTGAAGCATTCGTTTGCAGTAACAGTTTGAATTTTTAGGTTTCACTCTGTTTTCTCCTATATTGACAGATGCAGTTAGAACTCTAAATCAAACACGGTTTGTGCTAGCTTCTTGAAACTTGACACAATACAGTAGTTCTACGTTCTATCGCTAAGGTTTGTTTCCTCTTGATGTAGCCTTAAGCAGATCCTGGTGAATGACACATTCAATGAAAGGCGTTGTTAGGCGGCCAAAACACTAGAGTCTCCTGAAATCTCAACATAAATTTTTGCTTTTGACCTTCATGATACTTTCAAGTAATGAGCAGTACACCAATCAAACTTGGATGCCCACCTTTCGTACTCCTAGGTTGAAGCATTCGTTTGCAGTAACAGTTTCACTTTTTAGGTTTCACTCTGTTTTCTACTATATTGACAGATGCGTTCGAACTCTAAATCAAACACGGTTTGTGCTAGCTTCTTGAAACTTGACACAATACATTAGTTCTACGTTCTATCTCTAAGGTTTGTTTCCTCTTGATGTAGCCTAAAGCAGGGACTGGCGAATAACACTCATATTGAAGGGGTTGCCAAACTTCCAAAACACTAGAGTCTCCTGAAATCTCAACATATATTTTTTCATCCAATCTTCATGATACTTTCAAGTAATGATCTGTACACAAATCCCACTTGGATGCTCAAGTTTCATTCTTTTACGTTGAAGCATTCGTTTGCAGTAACAGTTTGAATTTTTAGGTTTCACTCTGTTTTCTCCTATATTGACAGATGCAGATAGAAGTCTAAATCAAACACGGTTTGTGCTAACTTCTTGAAACTTGACACAATACAGTAGTTCTACGTTCTATCTCTAAGGTTTGTTTCCTCTTGATGTAGCCTTAGGCAGATACTGGTGAATGACACATTCAATGGAAGGCGTTGTTAGGCGTCCTCTCCTGAAATCTCAACATAAATTTTTGCTTCCGACCTTCATGATACTTTCAAGTAATGAACAGTACACCAATCAAACTTGGATGCCCAAATTTCGTTCTTCTAGGTTGAAGCATTCGTTTGCAGTAACAGTTTGAATTTTTAGGTTTCACTCTGTTTTCTCCTGTATTGACAGATGCAGTTAGAACTCTACATCAAACACGGTTTGTGCTAGCTTCTTGAAACTTGACACAATACATTAGTTCTACGTTCTATCTCTAAGGTTTGTTTCCTCTTGATGTAGCCTAAAGCAGGGACTGGCGACAAACACTCATATTTAAGGGGTTGCCAAACTTCCAAAACACTAGAGTCTCCTGAAATCTCAACATATATTTTTTCATCCAATCTTCATGATACTTTCAAGTAATGATCAGTACACCAATCCCACTTGGATGCTCAAGTTTCCTTCTTTTACGTTGAAGCATTCGTTTGCAGTAACAGTTTGAATTTTTAGGTTTCACTCTGTTTTCTCCTATATTGACAGATGCAGTTAGAACTCTAAATCAAACACGGTTTGTGCTAGCTTCTTGAAACTTGACACAATACAGTAGTTCTAGGTTCTATCTCTAAGGTTTGTTTCCTCTTGATGTAGCCTTAAGCAGATACTGGTGAATGACACATTCAATGAAAGGCGTTGTTAGGCTGCCAGAACACTAGACTCTCCTGAAAACTCAACATAAATTTTTGCTTCCGACCTTCATGATACTTTCAAGTAATGAGCAGTACACCAATCAAACTTGGATGCCCAAGTTTCTTTATCTTAGGTTGAAGCATTCGTTTGCAGTAACAGTTTGAATTTTTAGGTTTCACTCTGTTTTCTACTATATTGACAGATGCGTTCGAACTCTAAATCAAACACGGTTTAGGCTAGCTTCTTGAAACTTGACACAATACATTAGTTCTACTTTCTGTCTCTAAGGTTTGTTTCCTCTTGATGTAGCCTAAAGCAGGGACTGGCGAATAACACTCATATTGAAGGGGTTGCCAAACTTCCAAAACACTAGAGTCTCCTGAAATCTCAACATATATTTTTTCATTCAATCTTCATGATACTTTCAAGTAATGAGCAGTACACCAATCCCACTTGGATGCTCAAGTTTCCTTCTTTTACGTTGAAGCATTCATTTGCAGTAACATTTTGAATTTTTAGGTTTCACTCTGTTTTCTCCTATATTGACAGATGCAGTTAGAACTCTAAGTCAAACACGGTTTGTGCTAGCTTCTTGAAACTTGACACAATACAGTAGTTCTTCGTTCTATCTCTAAGGTTTGTTTCCTCTTGATGTAGCCTTAAGCAGATCCTGGTGAATGACACATTCAATGAAAGGCGTTGTTAGGCGGCCAAAACACTAGAGTCTCCTGAAATATCAACATAAATTTTGCTTCCGACCTTCATGATACTTTCAAGTAATGAGCAGTACACCAATCAAACTTGGATGCCCACCTTTCGTTCTCCTAGGTTGAAGCATTCGTTTGCAGTAACAGTTTGAATTTTTAGGTTTCACTCTGTTTCTACTATATTGACAGATGCGTTCGAACTCTAAATCAAACACGGTTTAGGCTAGCTTCTTGAAACTTGACACAATACATTAGTTCTACGTTCTTTCTCTAAGGTTTGTTTCCTCTTGATGTAGCCTAAAGCAGGGACTGGCGAATAACACTCATATTGAAGGGGTTGCCAAACTTCCAAAACACTAGAGTCTCCTGAAATCTCAACATATATTTTTTCATCCAATCTTCATGATACTTTCAAGTAATGATCAGTACACCAATCCCACTTGGATGCTCAAGTTTCATTCTTTTACGTTGAAGCATTCGTTTGCAGTAACAGTTTGAATTTTTAGGTTTCACTCTGTTTTCTCCTATATTGACAGATGCAGTTAGAACTCTAAGTCAAACACGGTTTGTGCTAGCTTCTTGAAACTTGACACAATACAGTAGTTCTAGGTTCTACCTCTAAGGTTTGCTTCCTCTTGATGTAGACTTAAGCAGATACTGGTGAATGACACATTCAATGAAAGGCGTTGTTAGGCTGCGAAAACACTAGACTCTCCTGAAATCTCAACATAAATTTTTGCTTCCGACCTTCCTGATACTTTCAAGTAATGAGCAGTACACCAGTCAAACTTGGATGCCCAAATTTCGTTTTCCTAGGTTGAAGCATTCGTTTGCAGTAACAGTTTGAATTTTTAGGTTTCACTCTGTTTTCTCCTATATTGACAGATGCAGTTAGAACTCTAAGTCAAACACGGTTTGTGCTAGCTTCTTGAAACTTGACACAATACAGTAGTTCTAGGTTCTACCTCTAAGGTTTGCTTCCTCTTGATGTAGACTTAAGCAGATACTGGTGAATGACACATTCAATGAAAGGCGTTGTTAGGCTGCGAAAACACTAGACTCTCCTGAAATCTCAACATAAATTTTTGCTTCCGACCTTCCTGAACTTTCAAGTAATGAGCAGTACACCAGTCAAACTTGGATGCCCAAATTTCGTTCTCCTAGGTTGAAGCATTCGTTTGCAGTAACAGTTTGAATTTTTAGGTTTCACACTGTTTTCTCCTATATTGACAGATGCAGTTCGAACTATATCAAACACGGTTTGTGCTAGCTTCTTGAAACTTGACACAATACATTAGTTCTACGTTCTATCTCTAAGGTTTGTTTCCTCTTGATGTAGCATAAAGCAGGGACTGGCGAATAACACTCATATTGAAGGGGTTGCCAAACTTCCAAAACACTAGAGTCTCCTGAAATCTCAACATATATTTTTTCATCCAATCTTCATGATACTTTCAAGTAATGATCTGTACACCAATCCCACTTGGATGCTCAAGTTTCATTCTTTTACGTTGAAGCATTCGTTTGCAGTAACAGTTTGAATTTTTAGGTTTCACTCTGTTTTCTCCTATATTGACAGATGCAGATAGAAGTCTAAATCAAACACGGTTTGTGCTAACTTCTTGAAACTTGACACAATACAGTAGTTCTACGTTCTATCTCTAAGGTTTGTTTCCTCTTGATGTAGCCTTAGGCAGATACTGGTGAATGACACATTCAATGGAAGGCGTTGTTAGGCGTCCTCTCCTGAAATCTCAACATAAATTTTTGCTTCCGACCTTCATGATACTTTCAAGTAATGAACAGTACACCAATCAAACTTGGATGCCCAAATTTCGTTCTTCTAGGTTGAAGCATTTGTTTGCAGTAACAGTTTGAATTTTTAGGTTTCACTCTGTTTTCTCCTGTATTGACAGATGCAGTTAGAACTCTACATCAAACACGGTTTGTGCTAGCTTCTTGAAACTTGACACAATACATTAGTTCTACGTTCTATCTCTAAGGTTTGTTTCCTCTTGATGTAGCCTAAAGCAGGGACTGGCGACAAACACTCATATTTAAGGGGTTGCCAAACTTCCAAAACACTAGAGTCTCCTGAAATCTCAACATATATTTTTTCATCCAATCTTCATGATACTTTCAAGTAATGATCAGTACACCAATCCCACTTGGATGCTCAAGTTTCGTTCTTTTACTTTGAAGCATTCGTTTGCAGTAACAGTTTGAATTTTTAGGTTTCACTCTGTTTTCTCCTATATTGACAGATGCAGTTAGAACTCTAAATCAAACACGGTTTGTGCTAGCTTCTTGAAACTTGACACAATACAGTAGTTCGACGTTCTATCTCTAAGGTTTGTTTCCTCTTGATGTAGCCTTAAGCAGATACTGGTGAATGACACATTCAATGAAAGGCGTTGTTAGGCTGCCAGAACACTAGACTCTCCTGAAAACTCAACATAAATTTTTGCTTCCGACCTTCATGATACTTTCAAGTAATGAGCAGTACACCAATCAAACTTGGATGCCCAAGTTTCTTTATCTTAGGTTGAAGCATGTGTTTGCAGTAACAGTTTGAATTTTTAGGTTTCACTCTGTTTTCTCCTATATTGACAGATGCAGTTAGAACTCTTAGTCAAACACGGTTTGTGCTAGCTTCTTGAAACTTGACACAATACAGTAGTTCTACGTTCTATCTCTAAGGTTTGTTTCCTCTTGATGTAGCCTTAAGCAGATCCTGGTGAATGACACATTCAATGAAAGGCGTTGTTAGGCGGCCAAAACACTAGAGTCTCCTGAAATATCAACATAAATTTTGCTTCCGACCTTCATGATACTTTCAAGTAATGAGCAGTACACCAATCAAACTTGGATGCCCACCTTTCGTTCTCCTAGGTTGAAGAATTCGTTTGCAGTAACAGTTTGAATTTTTAGGTTTCATTCTGTTTCTACTATATTGACAGATGCGTTCGAACTCTAAATCAAACACGGTTTTAGGCTAGCTTCTTGAAACTTGACACAATACATTAGTTCTACGTTCTGTCTCTAAGGTTTGTTTCCTCTTGATGTAGCCTAAAGCAGAAACTGGCGAATAAAACTCATATTGAAGGGGTTGCCAAACTTCCAAAACACTAGAGTCTCCTGAAATCTCAACATATATTTTTTCATCCAATCTTCATGATACTTTCAAGTAATGATCAGTACACCAATCCCACTTGGATGCTCAAGTTTCATTATTTACGTTGAAGCATTCGTTTGCAGTAACAGTTTGAATTTTTAGGTTTCACTCTGTTTTCTCCTATATTGACATATGCAGTTAGAACTCTAAATTAAACACGGTTTGTGCCAGCTTCTTGAAACTTGACACAATACAGTAGTTCTACGTTCTATCTCTAAGGTTTGTTTCCTCTGGATGTAGCCTTAAGCAGATACTGCTGAATGACACATTCAATGAAAGGCGTTGTTAGGCTGCCAAAACACTAGAGTCTCCTGAAATCTCAACATAAATTTTTGCTTCCGACCTTCATGATACTTTCAAGTAATGAGCAGTACACCAATCAAACTTGGATGCCCAAGTTTCGTTCTCCTAGGTTGAAGCATTCGTTTGCAGTAACAGTTCACTTTTTAGGTTTCACTCTGTTTTCTACTATATTGACAGATGCGTTCGAACTCTAAATCAAACACGGTTTGTGCTAGCTTCTTGAAACTTGACACAATACATTAGTTCTACGTTCTATCTCTAAGGTTTGTTTCCTCTTGATGTAGCCTAAAGCAGGGACTGGCGAATAACACTCATATTGAAGGGGTTGCCAAACTTCTAAAACACTAGAGTCTCCTGAAATATCAACATATTATTTTTCATCCAATCTTCATGATACTTTCAAGTAAAGATCAGTACACCAATCCCACTTGGATGCTCAAGTTTCATTCTTTTACGTTGAAGCATTCGTTTGCAGTAACAGTTTGAATTTTTAGGTTTCACTCTGTTTTCTCCTATATTGACAGATGCAGATAGAAGTCTAAATCAAACACGGTTTGTGCTAACTTCTTGAAACTTGACACAATACAGTAGTTCTACGTTCTATCTCTAAGGTTTGTTTCCTCTTGATGTAGCCTTAAGCAGATACTGGTGAATGACACATTCAATGGAAGGCGTTGTTAGGCGTCCTCTCCTGAAATCTCAACATAAAATTTTTGCTTCCGACCTTTATGATACTTTCAAGTAATGAACAGTACACCAATCAAACTTGGATGCCCAAATTTCGTTCTCCTAGTTGAAGCATTCGTTTGCAGTAACAGTTTGAATTTTTAGGTTTCACTCTGTTTTCTCCTGTATTGACAGATGCAGTTAGAACTCTACATCAAACACGGTTTGTGCTACCTTCTTGAAACTTGACACAATACATTAGTTCTACGTTTCTATCTCTAAGGTTTGTTTCCTCTTGATGTAGCCTAAAGCAGGGACTGGCGACAAACACTCATATTTAAGGGGTTGCCAAACTTCCAAAACACTAGAGTCTCCTGAAATCTCAACATATATTTTTTCATCCAATCTTCATGATACTTTCAAGTAATGATCAGTACACCAATCCCACTTGGATGCTCAAGTTTCCTTCTTTTACGTTGAAGCATTCGTTTGCAGTAACAGTTTGAATTTTTAGGTTTCACTCTGTTTTCTCCTATATTGACAGATGCAGTTAGAACTCTAAATCAAACACGGTTTGTGCTAGCTTCTTGAAACTTGACACAATACAGTAGTTCTACGTTCTATCTCTAAGGTTTGTTTCCTCTTGATGTAGCCTTAAGCAGATACTGGTGAATGACACATTCAATGGAAGGCGTTGTTAGGCGTCCAAAACACTAGAGTCTCCTGAAATCTCAACATAAAATTTTGCTTCCGACCTTCATGATACTTTCAAGTAATGAGCAGTACACCAAGCAAACTTGGATGCCCTTTTTTCGTTCTCCTAGGTTGAAGCACTCGTTTGCAGTAACAGTTTGAATTTTTAGGTTTCAATCTGTTTTCTACTATATTGACAGATGCGTTCGAACTCTAAATCAAACACGGTTTAGGCTAGCTTCTTGAAACTTGACACAATACATTAGTTCTACATTCTGTCTCTAAGGTTTGTTTCCTCTTGATGTAGCCTAAAGCAGGGACTGGCGAATAACACTCATATTGAAGGGGTTGCCAAACTTCCAAAACACTAGAGTCTCCTGAAATCTCAACATATATTTTTTCATTCAATCTTCATGATACTTTCAAGTAATGAGCAGTACACCAATCCCACTTGGATGCTCAAGTTTCCTTCTTTTACGTTGAAGCATTCATTTGCAGTAACATTTTGAATTTTTAGGTTTCACTCTGTTTTCTCCTATATTGACAGATGCAGTTAGAACTCTAAGTCAAACACGGTTTGTGCTAGCTTCTTGAAACTTGACACAATACAGTAGTTCTACGTTCTATCTCTAAGGTTTGTTTCCTCTTGATGTAGCCTTAAGCAGATCCTGGTGAATGACACATTCAATGAAAGGCGTTGTTAGGCGGCCAAAACACTAGAGTCTCCTGAAATATCAACATAAATTTTGCTTCCGACCTTCATGATACTTTCAAGTAATGAGCAGTACACCAATCAAACTTGGATGCCCACCTTTCGTTCTCCTAGGTTGAAGCATTCGTTTGCAGTAACAGTTTGAATTTTTAGGTTTCACTCTGTTTCTACTATATTGACAGATGCGTTCGAACTCTAAATCAAACACGGTTTAGGCTAGCTTCTTGAAACTTGACACAATACATTAGTTCTACGTTCTGTCTCTAAGGTTTGTTTCCTCTTGATGTAGCCTAAAGCAGGGACTGGCGAATAACACTCATATTGAAGGGGTTGCCAAACTTCCAAAACACTAGAGTCTCCTAAAATCTCAACATATATTTTTTCATCCAATCTTCATGATACTTTCAAGTAATGATCAGTACACCAATCCCACTTGGATGCTCAAGTTTCATTCTTTTACGTTGAAGCATTCGTTTGCAGTAACAGTTTGAATTTTTAGGTTTCACTCTGTTTTCTCCTATATTGACCGATGCAGTTAGAACTCTAAGTCAAACACGGTTTGTGCTAGCTTCTTGAAACTTGACACAATACAGTAGTTCTAGGTTCTACCTCTAAGGTTTGCTTCCTCTTGATGTAGACTTAAGCAGATACTGGTGAATGACACATTCAATGAAAGGCGTTGTTAGGCTGCGAAAACACTAGACTCTCCTGAAATCTCAACATAAATTTTTGCTTCCGACCTTCCTGATACTTTCAAGTAATGAGCAGTACACCAGTCAAACTTGGATGCCCAAATTTCGTTTTCCTAGGGTGAAGCATTCGTTTGCAGTAACAGTTTGAATTTTTAGGTTTCACTCTGTTTTCTCCTATATTGACAGATGCAGTTAGAACTCTAAGTCAAACACGGTTTGTGCTAGCTTCTTGAAACTTGACACAATACAGTAGTTCTAGGTTCTACCTCTAAGGTTTGCTTCCTCTTGATGTAGACTTAAGCAGATACTGGTGAATGACACATTCAATGAAAGGCGTTGTTAGGCTGCGAAAACACTAGACTCTCCTGAAATCTCAACATATATTTTTTCATCCAATCTTCATGATACTTTCAAGTAATGATCTGTACACCAATCCCACTTGGATGCTCAAGTTTCATTCTTTTACGTTGAAGCATTCGTTTGCAGTAACAGTTTGAATTTTTAGGTTTCACTCTGTTTTCTCCTATATTGACAGATGCAGTTAGAACTCTAAGTCAAACACGGTTTGTGCTAGCTTCTTGAAACTTGACACAATACAGTAGTTCTACGTTCTATCTCTAAGGTTTGTTTCCTCTTGATGTAGCCTTAAGCAGATCCTGGTGAATGACACATTCAATGAAAGGCGTTGTTAGGCGGCCAAAACACTAGAGTCTCCTGAAATATCAACATAAATTTTGCTTCCGACCTTCATGATACTTTCAAGTAATGAGCAGTACACCAATCAAACTTGGATGCCCACCTTTCGTTCTCCTAGGTTGAAGCATTCGTTTGCAGTAACAGTTTGAATTTTTAGGTTTCATTCTGTTTCTACTATATTGACAGATGCGTTCGAACTCTAAATCAAACACGGTTTAGGCTAGCTTCTTGAAACTTGACACAATACATTAGTTCTACGTTCTGTCTCTAAGGTTTGTTTCCTCTTGATGTAGCCTAAAGCAGAAACTGGCGAATAAAACTCATATTGAAGGGGTTGCCAAACTTCCAAAACACTAGAGTCTCCTGAAATCTCAACATATATTTTTTCATCCAATCTTCATGATACTTTCAAGTAATGATCAGTACACCAATCCCAGTTGGATGCTCAAGTTTCATTATTTACGTTGAAGCATTCGTTTGCAGTAACAGTTTGAATTTTTAGGTTTCACTCTGTTTTCTCCTATATTGACCGATGCAGTTAGAACTCTAAGTCAAACACGGTTTGTGCTAGCTTCTTGAAACTTGACACAATACAGTAGTTCTAGGTTCTACCTCTAAGGTTTGCTTCCTCTTGATGTAGACTTAAGCAGATACTGGTGAATGACACATTCAATGAAAGGCGTTGTTAGGCTGCGAAAACACTAGACTCTCCTGAAATCTCAACATAAATTTTTGCTTCCGACCTTCCTGATACTTTCAAGTAATGAGCAGTACACCAGTCAAACTTGGATGCCCAAATTTCGTTCTCCTAGGTTGAAGCATTCGTTTGCAGTAACAGTTTGAATTTTTAGGTTTCACACTGTTTTCTCCTATATTGACAGATGCAGTTCGAACTATATCAAACACGGTTTGTGCTAGCTTCTTGAAACTTGACACAATACATTAGCTCTACGTTCTATCTCTAATGATTGTTTCCTCTTGATGTAGCATAAAGCAGGGACTGGCGAATAACACTCATATTGAAGGGGTTGCCAAACTTCCAAAACACTAGAGTCTCCTGAAATCTCAACATATATTTTTTCATCCAATCTTCATGATACTTTCAAGTAATGATCTGTACACCAATCCCACTTGGATGCTCAAGTTTCATTCTTTTACGTTGAAGCATTCGTTTGCAGTAACAGTTTGAATTTCTAGGTTTCACTCTGTTTTCTCCTATATTGACAGATGCAGATAGAAGTCTAAATCAAACACGGTTTGTGCTAACTTCTTGAAACTTGACACAATACAGTAGTTCTACGTTCTATCTCTAAGGTTTGTTTCCTCTTGATGTAGCCTTAAGCAGATACTGGTGAATGACACATTCAATGGAAGGCGTTGTTAGGCGTCCTCTCCTGAAATCTCAACATAAATTTTTGCTTCCGACCTTCATGATACTTTCAAGTAATGAACAGTACACCAATCAAACTTGGATGCCCAAATTTCGTTCTCCTAGGTTGAAGCATTCGTTTGCAGTAACAGTTTGAATTTTTAGGTTTCACTCTGTTTTCTCCTGTATTGACAGATGCAGTTAGAACTCTACATCAAACACGGTTTGTGCTAGCTTCTTGAAACTTGACACAATACATTAGTTCTACGTTCTATCTCTAAGGTTTGTTTCCTCTTGATGTAGCCTAAAGCAGGGACTGGCGAAAAACACTCATATTTAAGGGGTTGCCAAACTTCCAAAACACTAGAGTCTCCTGAAATCTCAACATATATTTTTTCATCCAATCTTCATGATACTTTCGAGTAATGATCAGTACACCAATCCCACTTGGATGCTCAAGTTTCGTTCTTTTACTTTGAAGCATTCGTTTGCAGTAACAGTTTGAATTTTTAGGTTTCACTCTGTTTTCTCCTATATTGACAGATGCAGTTAGAACTCTAAATCAAACACGGTTTGTGCTAGCTTCTTGAAACTTGACACAATACAGTAGTTCTACGTTCTATATCTAAGGTTTGTTTCCTCTTGATGTAGCCTTAAGCAGATACTGGTGAATGACACATTCAATGGAAAGCATTGTTAGGCGTCCAAAACACTAGAGTCTCCTGAAATCTCAACATAAATTTTTGCTTCCGACCTTCATGATACTTTCAAGTAATGAGCAGTACACCAATCAAACTTGGATGCCCACGTTTCGTTCTCCTAGGTTGAAGCATTCGTTTGCAGTAACAGTTTGAATTTTTAGCTTTCACTCTGTTTTCTACTATATTGACAGATGGGTTCGAACTCTAAATCAAACACGGTTTGTGCTAGCTTATTGAAACTTGACACAATACATTAGTTCTACGTTCTATCTCTAAGGTTTGTTTCCTCTTGATGTAGCCTAAAGCAGGGACTGGCGAATAACACTCATATTGAAAGTGTTGCCAAACTTCCAAAACACTAGAGTCTCCTGAAATCTCAACATATATTTTTTCATCCAATCTTCATGATACTTTCAAGTAATGATCAGTACACCAATCCCACTTGGATGCTCAAGTTTCATTCTTTTACGTTGAAGCATTCGTTTGCAGTAACAGTTTGAATTTTTAGGTTTCACTCTGATTTCTCCTATATTGACAGATGCAGTTAGAACTCTAAATCAAACACGGTTTGTGCTAGCTTCTTGAATCTTAACACAATACAGTAGTTCTACGTTCTATCTCTAAAGTTTGTTTCCTCTTGATGTAGCCTTAAGCAGATACTGGTGAATGACACATTCAATGAAAGGCGTTGTAGGGTGCCAAAACACTAGACTCTCCTGAAATCTCAACATGAATTTTTGCTTCCGATCTTCATGATACTTTCAAGTAATGAGCAGTGCACCAATCAAACTTGGATGCCCAAGGTTCGTTCTCCTAGGTTGTGGCATTCGTTTGCAGTAACAGTTTGAATTTTTAGGTTTCACTCTGTTTTCTCCTATATTCACAGATGCAGTTCGAACTATATCAAACACGGTTTGTGCTAGCTTCTTGAAACTTGACACAATACATTTGTTCTACGTTCTATCTCTAAGGTTTGTTTATCTTGATGTAGCCTAAAGCAGGGACTGGCGAATAACACTTATAATGAATGGAGTTGCCATACTTCCAAAACACTAGAGTCTCCTGAAATCTCAACATATATTTTTTCATCCAATCTTCATGATACTTTCAAGTAATGATCAGTACACCAATCCCACTTGGATGCTCAAGTTTCGTTCTTTTACTTTGAAGCATTCGTTTGCAGTAACAGTTTGAATTTTTAGGTTTCACTCTGTTTTCTCCTATATTGACAGATGCAGTTAGAACTCTAAATAAAACACGGTTTGTGCTAGCTTCTTGAAACTTGACACAATACAGTAGTTCTACATTCTATCCCTATGGTTTGTTTCCTCTTGATGTAGCCTTAAGTAAGTACTGGTGAATGACACATTCAATGGAAGGCGTTGTTAGGCGTACAAAACACTAGAGTCTCCTGAAATCTCAACATAAATTTTTCCTTCCGACCTTCATGATACTTTCAAGTAATTAGCAGTACACCAATCAAACTTGGATGCCCAAATTTCGTTCCTAGGTTGAAGCATTCGTTTGCAGTAACAGTTTGAATTTTTAGGTTTCACTCTGTTTTCTACTATATTGACAGATGCGTTCGAACTCTAAATCAAACACGGTTTGTGCTTAGCTTCTTGAAACTTGACACAATACATTAGTTCTACGTTCTATCTCTAAGGTTTGTTTCCTCTTGATGTAGCCTAAAGCAGGGACTTGCGAATAACACTCATATTGAAGGGTTGCCAAACTTCCAAAACACTAGATTCTCCTGAAATCTCAACATATATTTTTTTATCCAATCTTCATGATACTTTCAAGTAATGATCAGTACACCAATCCCACTTGGATGCTCAAGTTTCGTTCTTTTACGTTGAAGCATTCGTTTGCAGTATCAGTTTGAATTTTTAGGTTTCACTCTGTTTTCTCCTATATTGGACAGATGCAGTTAGAACTCTAAATCAAACACGGTTTGTGCTAGCTTCTTGAAACTTGACACAATACAGTAGTTCTACGTTCTATCTCTAAGGTTTGTTTCCTCTTGATGTAGCCTTAAGCAGATACTGGTGAATGACACATTCAATGAAAGGCGTTGTTAGGCTGCGAAAACACTAGAGTCTCCTGAAATCTCAACATAAATTTTTGCTTCCGACCTTCATGATACTTTCAAGTAATGAGCAGTACACCAATCAAACTTGGATGCCCAAGTTTCGTTCTCCAAGGTTGAAGCATTCGTTTGCAGTAACAGTTTGAATTTTTAGGTTTCACTCTGTTTTCTCCTATATTGACAGATGCAGTTCGAACTATATCAAACACGGTTTGTGCCAGCTTCTTGAAACTTGACACAATTCATTACTTCTACGTTCTATCTCTAAGGTTTGTTTCCTCTTGATGTAGCCTAAAGCAGGGACTGGCGAATAACACTTATAATGAAAGGAGTTGCCAAACTTCCAAAACACTAGAGTCTCCTGAAATCTCAACATATATTTCTTCATCCAATCTTCATGATACTTTCAAGTAATGATCAGTACACCAATCCCACTTGGATGCTCAAGTTTCGTTCTTTTACGTTGAAGCATTCGTTTGCAGTAACAGTTTGAATTTTTAGGTTTCACTCTGTTTTCTCCTATATTGACAGATACAGTTAGAACTCTAAATCAAACACGGTTTGTGCTAGCTTCTTGAAACTTGACACAATACAGTAGTTCTACGTTCTATCTCTAAGGTTTGTCTCCTCTTGATGTAGCCTTAAGCAGATACTGGTGAATGACACATTAAATGTAAGGCATTGTTAGGCGTCCAAAACACTAGAGTCTCCTGAAATCTCAACATAAATTTTTGCTTCCGACCTTCATGATACTTTCAAGTAATGAGCAGTACACCAAGCAAACTTGGATCCCCACCTTTCGTTCTCCTAGGTTGAAGCACTCGTTTGCAGTAACAGTTTGAATTTTTAGGTTTCACTCTGTTTTCTACTATATTGACAGATGCGTTTGAACTCTAAATCAAACACGGTTTGTGCTAGCTTCTTGAATCTTCACACAATACAGTAGTTCTAGGTTCTATCTCTAAGGGTTGCTTCCTCTTGATGTAGACTTAAGCAGATACTGGTGAATGACACATTCAATGAAAGGCGTTGTTAGGCTGTGAAAACACTAGAGTCTCCTGAAATCTCAACATAAATTTTTGCTTCCGACCTTCATGATTCTTTCAAGTAATGAGCAGTACACCAAGCAAACTTGGATGCCCAAGTTTCGTTCTCCTAGGTTGAAGCATTCGTTTGCAGTAACAGTTTGAATTTTTAGGTTTCACTCTGTTTTCTCCTATATTGACAGATGCAGTTCGAACTATATCAAACACGGTTTGTGCTAGCTTCTTGAAACTTGACACAATACATTAGTTCTACGTTCTGTCTCTAAGGAATGTTTCCTCTTGATGTAGCCTAAAGCAGGGACTGGCGAATAACACTCATATTGAAGGGGTTGCCAAACTTCCAAAACACTAGAGTCTCCTGATATCTCAACATATATTTTTTCATCCAATCTTCATGATACTTTCAAGTAATGATCAGTACACCAATCCCACTTGGATGCTCAAGTTTCGTTCTTTTACATTGAAGCATTCGTTTGCAGTAACAGTTTGAATTTTTAGGTTTCACTCTGTTTTCTCCTATATTGACAGATGCAGTTAGAACTCTAAATCAAACACGGTTTGTGCTAGCTTCTTGAATCTTGACACAATACAGTAGTTCTAGGTTCTATCTCAAAGGTTTGCTTCCTCTTGATGTAGACTTAAGCAGATACTGGTGAATGACACATTCAATGAAAGGCGTTGTTAGGCTGCGAAAACACTAGACTCTCCTGAAATCTCAACATAAATTTTTGCTTCCGACCTTCATGATACTTTCAAGTAATGAGCAGTACACCAATCAAACTTGGATGCCCAAGTTTCGTTCTCCTAGGTTGAAGCATTCGTTGCAGTAACAGTTCGAATTTTTAGGTTTCACTCTGTTTTCTCCTATATTGACAGATGGAGTTCGAACTATATCAAACACGGTTTGTGCTAGCTTCTTGAAACTTGACACAATCCAGTAGTTCTGGGTTTTATTTCTAAGGTTTGCTTCCTCTTCATGTAGCCTTAAGCAGATCCTGGTGAATGACACATTCAATGAACGCGTTGTTAGGTGGCCAAAACTCAAGAGTCTCCTGAAATATCAACATAAATTTTGCTTCTGACCTTCATGATACTTTCAAGTAATGAGCAGTACACCAATCAAACTTGGATGCCCACCTTTTGTTCTCCTAGGTTGAAGCATTCGTTTGCAGTAACAGTTTGAATTTTTAGGTTTCACTCTGTTTCTACTATATTGACAGATGCGTTCGAACTCTAAATCAAACACGGTTTAGGCTAGCTTCTTGAAACTTGACACAATACATTAGTTCTACGTTCTGTCTCTAAGGTTTGTTTCCTCTTGATGTAGCCTAAAGCAGGGACTGGCGAATAACACTCATATTGAAGGGGTTGCCCAACTTCCAAAACACTAGAGTCTCCTGAAATCTCAACATATATTTTTTCATCCAATCTTCATGATACTTTCAAGTAATGATCAGTACAACCAATCCCACTTGGATGCTCAAGTTTCGTTCTTTTACGTAGAAGCATTCGTTGGCAGTAACAGTTTGAATTTTTAGGTTTCACTCTGTTTTCTCCCGATATTGACAGATGCAGTTAGAACTCTAAATCAAACACGGTTTGTGCTAGCTTCTTGAAACTTGACACAATACAGTAGTTCTAGGTTCTATCTCTAAGGTTTGCTTCCTCTTGATGTAGACTTAAGCAGATACTGGTGAATGACACATTCAATGGAAGGCGTTGTTAGGCGTCCAAAACACTAGAGTCTCCTGAAATCTCAACATAAAATTTTTGCTTCAGACCTTCATGATAGTTTGAAGTAATGAGCAGTACACCAATCAAACTTTGGATGCCCAAGTTTCGTTCTCCTAGGTTGAAGCATTCGTTTGCAGTAACAGTTTGAAATTTTAGGTTTCACTCTGTTTTCTCCTATATTCACAGATGCAGTTCGAACCTATATCAAACAACGGTTTGTGCTAGCTTCTTGAAACTTGACACAATACATTTGTTCTACGTTCTATCTCTAAGGTTTGTTTATCTGATGTAGCCTAAGCAGGGACTGGCGAATAACACTTATAATGAAAGGAGTTGCCAAACTTCCAAAACACTAGAGTCTCCTGAAATCTCAACATATATTTCACCAATCTTCATGATACTTTCAGTAATGATCAGTACACCAATCCCACTTGGATGCTCAAGTTTCGTTCTTTTACTTTGAAGCATTCGTTTGCAGTAACAGTTTGAATTTTTAGGTTTCACTCTGTTTTCTCCTATATTGACAGATGCAGTTAGAACTCTAAATAAAACACGGTTTGTGCTAGCTTCTTGAAACTTGACACAATACAGTAGTTCTACATTCTATCCCTACGGTTTGTTTCCTCTTGATGTAGCCTTAAGTAAATACTGGTGAATGACACATTCAATGGAAGGCGTTGTTAGGCGTCCAAAACACTAGAGTCTCCTGAAATCTCAACATATATTTTTCCTTCCGACCTTCATGATACTTTCAAGTAATTAGCAGTACACCAATCAAACTTGGATGCCAAATTTCGTTCTCCTAGGTTGAAGCATTCGTTTGCAGTAACAGTTTGAATTTTTAGGTTTCACTCTGTTTTCTCCTATATTGACAGATGCAGTTAGAACTCTAAATCAAACACGGTTTGTGCTAGCTTCTTGAATCTTGACACAATACAGTAGTTCTAGGTTCTATCTCTAAGGTTTGCTTCCTCTTGATGTAGACTTAAGCAGATACTGGTGAATGACACATTCAATGAAAGGCGTTGTTAGGCTGCGAAAACACTAGACTCTCCTGAAATCTCAACATAATTTTTGCTTCCGACCTTCATGATACTTTCAAGTAATGAGCAGTACACCAATCAAACTTGGATGCCCAAGTTTCGTTCTCCTAGGGTGAAGCATTCGTTTGCAGTAACAGTTTGAATTTTTATGTTTCACTCTGTTTTCTCCTATATTGACAGATGCAGTTCGAACTATATCAAACACGGTTTGTGCTAGCTTCTTGAAACTTGACACAATACATTAGTTCTACGTTCTATCTCTAAGTTTTGTTTCCTCTTGATGTAGCCTAAAGCAGGGACTGCCGAATAACACATATAATGAAAGGAGTTGCCAAACTTCCAAAACACTAGAGTCTCCTGAAATCTCAACATATATTTTTTCATCCAATCTTCATGATACTTTCGAGTAATGATCAGTACACCAATCCCACTTGGATGCTCAAGTTTCGTTCTTTTACTTTGAAGCATTCGTTTGCAGTAACAGTTTGAATTTTTAGGTTTCACTCTGTTTTCTCCTATATTGACAGATGCAGTTAGAACTCTAAATCAAACACGGTTTGTGCTAGCTTCTTGAAACTTGACACAATACAGTAGTTCTACGTTCTATCTCTAAGGTTTGTTTCCTCTTGATGTAGCCTTAAGCAGATACTGGTGAATGACACATTCAATGGAAGGCATTTTTAGGCGTCCAAAACACTAGAGTCTCCTGAAATCTCAACATAAATTTTTGCTTATGACCTTCATGATACTTTCAAGTAATGAGCAGTACACCAATCAAACTTGGATGCCCAAGTTTCGTTCTCCTAGGTTGAAGCATTCGTTTGCAGTAACAGTTTGAATTTTTAGCTTTCACTCTGTTTTCTACTGTATTGACAGAGGGTTCGAACTCTAAATCAAACACGGTTTGTGCTAGCTTATTGAAACTTGACACAATACATTAGTTCTAGGTTCTATCTCTAAGGTTTGTTTCCTCTTGATGTAGCCTAAAGAAGGGACTGGCGAATAACACTCATATTGAAGGTGTTGCCAAACTTCCAAAACACTAGAGTCTCCTGAAATCTCAACATATATTTTTTCATCCAATCTTCATGATACTTTCAAGTAATGATCAGTACACCAATCCCACTTGGATGCTCAAGTTTCATTCTTTTACGTTGAAGCATTCGTTTGCAGTAACAGTTTGAATTTTTAGGTTTCACTCTGTTTTCTCCTATATTGACAGATGCAGTTAGAACTCTAAATCAAACACGGTTTGTGCTAGCTTCTTGAATCTTAACACAATACAGTAGTTCTACGTTCTATCTCTAAAGTTTGTTTCCTCTTGATGTAGCCTTAAGCAGATACTGGTGAATGACACATTCAATGAAAGGCGTTGTTAGGCTGCCAAATCACTAGAGTCTCCTGAAATCTCAACATAAATTTTTGCTTCCGACCTTCATGATACTTTCAAGTAATGAGCAGTACACCAATCAAACTTGGATGCCCAAGTTTCGTTCTCCTAGGTTGAAGCATTCGTTTGCAGTAACAGTTCGAATTTTTAGGTTTCACTCTGTTTTCTCCTATATTGACAGATGGAGTTCAAACTATATCAAACACGGATTGTGCTAGCTTCTTGAAGCTTGACACAATCCAGTAGTTCTGGGTTTTATTTCTAAGGTTTGCTTCCTCTTCATGTAGCCTTAAGCAGATCCTGGTGAATGACACATTCAATGAAACGCGTTGTTAGGTGGCCAAAACTCAAGAGTCTCCTGAAATATCAACATAAATTTTGCATCTGACCTTCATGATACTTTCAAGTAATGAGCAGTACACCAATCAAACTTGGATGCCCACCTTTTGTTCTCCTAGGTTGAAGCATTCGTTTGCAGTAACAGTTTGAATTTTTAGGTTTCACTCTGTTTTCTACTATATTGACAGATGCGTTCGAACTCTAAATCAAACACGGTTTAGGCTAGCTTCTTGAAACTTGACACAATACATTAGTTCTACGTTCTGTCTCTAAGGTTTGTTTCCTCTTGATGTAGCCTAAAGCAGGGACTGGCGAATAACACTCATATTGAAGGGGTTGCCAAACTTCCAAAACACTAGAGTCTCCTGAAATCTCAACATATATTTTTTCATCCAATCTTCATGATACTTTCAAGTAATGATCAGTACACCAATCCCACTTGGATGCTCAAGTTTCGTTCTTTTACGTAGAAGCATTCGTTGGCAGTAACAGTTTGAATTTTTAGGTTTCACTCTGTTTTCTCCTATATTGACAGATGCAGTTAGAACTCTAAGTCAAACACGGTTTGTGCTAGCTTCTTGAAACTTGACACAATACAGTAGTTCTAGGTTCTATCTCTAAGGTTTGCTTCCTCTTGATGTAGACTTAAGCAGATACTGGTGAATGACACATTCAATGGAAGGCGTTGTTAGGCGTCCAAAACACTAGAGTCTCCTGAAATCTCAACATAAATTTTTGCTTCAGACCTTCATGATAGTTTGAAGTAATGAGCAGTACACCAATCAAACTTGGATGCCCAAGTTTCGTTCTCCTAGGTTGAAGCATTCGTTTGCAGTAACAGTTTGAATTTTTAGGTTTCACTCTGTTTTCTCCTATATTCACAGATGCAGTTCGAACTATATCAAACACGGTTTGTGCTAGCTTCTTGAAACTTGACACAATACATTTGTTCTACGTTCTATCTCTAAGGTTTGTTTATCTTGATGTAGCCTAAAGCAGGGACTGGCGAATAACACTTATAATGAAAGGAGTTGCCAAACTTCCGAAACACTAGAGTCTCCTGAAATCTCAACATATATTTTTTCATCCAATCTTCATGATACTTTCAAGTAATGATCAGTACACCAATCCCACTTGGATGCTCAAGTTTCGTTCTTTTACTTTGAAGCATTCGTTTGCAGTAACAGTTTGAATTTTTAGGTTTCACTCTGTTTTCTCCTATATTGACAGATGCAGTTAGAACTCTAAATAAAACACGGTTTGTGCTAGCTTCTTGAAACTTGACACAATACAGTAGTTCTACATTCTATCCCTACGGTTTGTTTCCTCTTGATGTAGCCTTAAGTAAGTACTGGTGAATGACACATTCAATGGAAGGCGTTGTTAGGCGTCCAAAACACTAGTGTCTCCTGAAATCTCAACATAAATTTTTCCTTCCGACCTTCATGATACTTTCAAGTAATTAGCAGTACACCAATCAAACTTGGATGCCCAAATTTCGTTCTCCTAGGTTGAAGCATTCGTTTGCAGTAACAGTTTGAATTTTTAGGTTTCACTCTGTTTTCTACTATATTGACAGATGCGTTCGAACTCTAAATCAAACACGGTTTGTGCTAGCTTCTTGAAACTTGACACAATACATTAGTTCTACGTTCTATCTCTAAGGTTTGTTTCCTCTTGATGTAGCCTAAAGCAGGGACTTGCGAATAACACTCATATTGAAGGGGTTGCCAAACTTCCAAAACACTAGATTCTCCTGAAATCTCAACATATATTTTTTTATCCAATCTTCATGATACTTTCAAGTAATGATCAGTACACCAATCCCACTTGGATGCTCACGTTTCGTTCTTTTACGTTGAAGCATTCGTTTGCAGTAACAGTTTGAATTTTTAGGTTTCACTCTGTTTTCTCCTATATTGACAGATGCAGTTAGAACTCTAAATCAAACACGGTTTGTGCTAGCTTCTTGAAACTTGACACAATACAGTAGTTCTACGTTCTATCTCTAAGGTTTGTTTCCTCTTGATGTAGCCTTAAGCAGATACTGGTGAATGACACATTCAATGAAAGGCGTTGTTAGGCTGCGAAAACACTAGACTCTCCTGAAATCTCAACATAAATTTTTGCTTCCGACCTTCATGATACTTTCAAGTAATGAGCAGTACACCAATCAAACTTGGATGCCCAAGTTTCATTCTCCAAGGTTGAAGCATTCGTTTGCAGTAACAGTTTGAATTTTTAGGTTTCACTCTGTTTTCTCCTATATTGACAGATGCAGTTCGAATTATATCAAACACGGTTTGTGCCAGCTTCTTGAAACTTGACACAATTCATTACTTCTACGTTCTATCTCTAAGGTGTGTTTCCTCTTGATGTAGCCTAAAGCAGCGACTGGCGAATAACACTTATAATGAAAGGAGTTGCCAAACTTCCAAAACACTAGAGTCTCCTGAAATCTCAACATATATTTCTTCATCATATCTTCATGATACTTTCAAGTAATGATCAGTACACCAATCCCACTTGGATGCTCACGATTCGTTCTTTTACGTTGAAGCATTCGTTTGCAGTAACAGTTTGAATTTTTAGGTTTCACTCTGTTTTCTCCTATATTGACAGATACAGTTAGAACTCTAAATCAAACACGGTTTGTGCTAGCTTCTTGAAACTTGACACAATACAGTAGTTCTACGTTCTATCTCTAAGGGTTTGTTTCCTCTTGATGTAGCCTTAAGCAGATACTGGTGAATGACACATTAAATGTAAGGCATTGTTAGGCGTCCAAAACACTAGAGTCTCCTGAAATCTCAACATAAATTTTTGCTTCCGACCTTCATGATACTTTCAAGTAATGAGCAGTACACCAAGCAAACTTGGATGCCCACCTTTCGTTCTCCTAGGTTGAAGCACTCGTTTGCAGTAACAGTTTCAATTTTTAGGTTTCACTCTGTTTTCTACTATATTGACAGATGCTTTTGAACTCTAAATCAAACACGGTTTGTGCTAGCTTCTTGAATCTTGACACAATACAGTAGTTCTAGGTTCTATCTCTAAGGGTTGCTTCCTCTTGATGTAGACTTAAGCAGATACTGGTGAATGACACATTCAATGAAAGGCGTTGTTAGGCTGTGAAAACACTAGAGTCTCCTGAAATCTCAACATAAATTTTTGCTTCCGACCTTCATGATACTTTCAAGTAATGAGCAGTACACCAATCAAACTTGGATGCCCAAGTTTCGTTCTCCTAGGTTGAAGCATTCGTTTGCAGTAACAGTTTGAATTTTTAGGTTTCACACTGTTTTCTCCTATATTGACAGATGCAGTTCGAACTATATCAAACACGGTTTGTGCTAGCTTCTTGGAACTTGACACAATACATTACTTCTACGTTCTATCTCTAAGGTTTGTTTCCTCTTGATGTAGCCTAAAGCAGCGACTGGCGAATAACACTTATAATGAAAGAGTTGCCAAACTTCCAAAACACTAGAGTCTCCTGAAATCTCAACATATATTTCTTCATCCAATCTTCATGATACTTTCAAGTAATGATCAGTACACCAATCCCACTTGGATGCTCACGTTTCGTTCTTTTACGTTGAAGCATTCGTTTGCAGTAACAGTTTGAATTTTTAGGTTTCACTCTGTTTTCTCCTATATTGACAGATACAGTTAGAACTCTAAATCAAACACGGTTTGTGCTAGCTTCTTGAAACTTGACACAATACAGTAGTCTACGTTCTATCTCTAAGGTTTGTTTCCTCTTGATGTAGCCTTAAGCAGATACTGGTGAATGACACATTAAATGTAAGGCATTGTTAGGCGTCCAAAACACTAGAGTCTCCTGAAATCTCAACATAAATTTTTGCTTCCGACCTTCATGATACTTTCAAGTAATGAGCAGTACACCAAGCAAACTTGGATGCCCACCTTTCGTTCTCCTAGGTTGAAGCACTCGTTTGCAGTAACAGTTTGAATTTTTAGGTTTCACTCTGTTTTCTACTATATTGACAGATGCTTTTGAACTCTAAATCAAACACGGTTTGTGCTAGCTTCTTGAATCTTGACACAATACAGTAGTTCTAGGTTCTATCTCTAAGGTTGCTTCCTCTTGATGTAGACTTAAGCAGATACTGGTGAATGACACATTCAATGAAAGGCGTTGTTAGGCTGCGAAAACACTAGACTCTCCTGAAATCTCAACATAAATTTTTGCTTCCGACCTTCATGATACTTTCAAGTAATGAGCAGTACACCAATCAAACTTGGATGCCCAAGTTTCGTTCTCCTAGGTTGAAGCATTCGTTTGCAGTAACAGTTTGAATTTTTAGGTTTCACACTGTTTTCTCCTATATTGACAGATGCAGTTCGAACTATATCAAACACGGTTTGTGCTAGCTTCTTGAAACTTGACACAATACATTAGTTCTACGTTCTGTCTCTAAGGTTTGTTTCCTCTTGATGTAGCCTAAAGCAGGGACTGGCGAATAACACTGATATTGAAGGGTTGCCAAACTTCCAAAACACTAGAGTCTCCTGAAATCTCAACATATATTTTTTCATCCAAACTTCATGATACTTTCAAGTAATGAGCAGTAGAGCAATCCCACTTGGATGCTCAAGTTTCGTTCTTTTACGTTGAAGCATTCGTTTGCAGTAACAGTTTGAATTTTTAGGTTTCACTCTGTTTTCTCCTATATTGACAGATGCAGTTAGAACTCTAAGTCAAACACGGTTTGTGCTAGCTTCTTGAAACTTGACACAATACATTTGTTCTACGTTCTATCTCTAAGGTTTGTTTATCTTGATGTAGCCTAAAGCAGGGACTGGCGAATAACACTTATAATGAAAGGAGTTGCCAAACTTCCAAAACACTAGAGTCTCCGAAATCTCAACATATATTTTTTCATCCAATCTTCATGATACTTTCAAGTAATGATCAGTACACCAATCCCACTTGGATGCTCAAGTTTCGTTCTTTTACTTTGAAGCATTCGTTTGCAGTAACAGTTTGAATTTTTAGGTTTCACTCTGTTTTCTCCTATATTGACAGATGCAGTTAGAACTCTAAATAAAACACGGTTTGTGCTAGCTTCTTGAAACTTGACACAATACAGTAGTTGTACATTCTATCTCTACGTTTGTTTCCTCTTGATGTAGCCTTAAGTAAGTACTGGTGAATGACACATTCAATGGAAGGCGTTGTTAGGCGTCCAAAACACTAGTGTCTCCTGAAATCTCAACATAAATTTTTCCTTCCGACCTTCATGATACTTTCAAGTAATTAGCAGTACACCAATCAAACTTGGATGCCCAAATTTCGTTCTCCTAGGTTGAAGCATTCCTTTGCAGTAACAGTTTGAATTTTTAGGTTTCACTCTGTTTTCTACTATATTGACAGATGCGTTCGAACTCTAAATCAAACACGGTTTGTGCTAGCTTCTTGAAACTTGACACAATACAGTAGTTCTACGTTCTATCTCTAAGGTTTGTTTCCTCTTGATGTAGCCTAAAGCAGGGGACTTGCGAATAACACTCATATTGAAGGGTTGCCAAACTTCCAAAACACTAGATTCTCCTGAAATCTCAACATATATTTTTTTATCCAATCTTCATGATACTTTCAAGTAATGATCAGTACACCAATCCCACTTGGATGCTCAAGTTTCGTTCTTTTACGTTGAAGCATTCGTTTGCAGTAACAGTTTGAATTTTTAGGTTTCACTCTGTTTTCTCCTATATTGACAGATGCAGTTAGAACTCTAAATCAAACACGGTTTGTGCTAGCTTCTTGAAACTTGACACAATACAGTAGTTCTACTTCTATCTCTAAGGTTTGTTTCCTCTTGATGTAGCCTTAAGCAGATACTGGTGAATGACACAGTCAATGAAAGGCGTTGTTAGGCTGCGAAAACACTAGACTCTCCTGAAATCTCAACATAAATTTTTGCTTCCGACCTTCATGATACTTTCAAGTAATGAGCAGTACACCAATCAAACTTGGATGCCCAAGTTTCGTTCTCCGAGGTTGAAGCATTCGTTTGCAGTAACAGTTTGAATTTTTAGGTTTCACTCTGTTTTCTCCTAATTGACAGATGCAGTTCGAACTATATCAAACACGGGGTTTGTGCCAGCTTCTTGAAACTTGACACAATTCATTACTTCTACGTTCTATCTCTAAGGTTTGTTTCCTCTTGATGTAGCCTAAAGCAGCGACTGGCGAATAACACTTATAATGAAAGGAGTTGCCAAACTTCCGAAACACTAGAGTCTCCTGAAATCTCAACATATATTTCTTCATCCAATCTTCATGATACTTTCAAGTAATGATCAGTACACCAATCCCACTTGGATGCTCACGTTTCGTTCTTTTACGTTGAAGCATTCGTTTGCAGTAACAGTTTGAATTTTTAGGTTTCACTCTGTTTTCTCCTATATTGACAGATACAGTTAGAACTCTAAATCAAACACGGTTTGTGCTAGCTTCTTGAAACTTGACACAATACAGTAGTTCTACGTTCTATCTCTAAGGTTTGTTTCCTCTTGATGTAGCCTTAAGCAGATACTGGTGAATGACACATTAAATGTAAGGCATTGTTAGGCGTCCAAAACACTAGAGTCTCCTGAAATCTCAACATAAATTTTTGCTTCCGACCTTCATGATACTTTCAAGTAATGAGCAGTACACCAAGCAAACTTGGATGCCCACCTTTCGTTCTCCTAGGTTGAAGCACTCGTTTGCAGTAACAGTTTGAATTTTTAGGTTTCACTCTGTTTTCTACTATATTGACAGATGCTTTTGAACTCTAAATCAAACACGGTTTGTGCTAGCTTCTTGAATCTTGACACAATACAGTAGTTCTAGGTTCTATCTATAAGGGTTGCTTCCTCTTGATGTAGACTTAAGCAGATACTGGTGAATGACACATTCAATGAAAGGCGTTGTTAGGCTGTGAAAACACTAGAGTCTCCTGAAATCTCAACATAAATTTTTTGCTTCCGACCTTCATGATACTTTCAAGTAATGAGCAGTACACCAATCAAACTTGGATGCCCAAGTTTCGTTCTCCTAGGTTGAAGCATTCGTTTGCAGTAACAGTTTGAATTTTTAGGTTTCACACTGTTTTCTCCTATATTGACAGATGCAGTTCGAACTATATCAAACACGGTTTGTGCTAGCTTCTTGGAACTTGACACAATACATTACTTCTACGTTCTATCTCTAAGGTTTGTTTCCTCTTGATGTAGCCTAAAGCAGCGACTGGCGAATAACACTTATAATGAAAGGAGTTGCCAAACTTCCAAAACACTAGAGTCTCCTGAAATCTCAACATATATTTCTTCATCCAATCTTCATGATACTTTCAAGTAATGATCAGTACACCAATCCCACTTGGATGCTCACGTTTCGTTCTTTTACGTTGAAGCATTCGTTTGCAGTAACAGTTTGAATTTTTAGGTTTCACTCTGTTTTCTCCTATATTGACAGATACAGTTAGAACTCTAAATCAAACACGGTTTGTGCTAGCTTCTTGAAACTTGACACAATACAGTAGTTCTACGTTCTATCTCTAAGGTTTGTTTCCTCTTGATGTAGCCTTAAGCAGATACTGGTGAATGACACATTAAATGTAAGGCATTGTTAGGCGTCCAAAACACTAGAGTCTCCTGAAATCTCAACATAAATTTTTGCTTCCGACCTTCATGATACTTTCAAGTAATGAGCAGTACACCAAGCAAACTTGGATGCCCACCTTTCGTTCTCCTAGGTTGAAGCACTCGTTTGCAGTAACAGTTTGAATTTTTAGGTTTCACTCTGTTTTCTACTATATTGACAGATGCTTTTGAACTCTAAATCAAACACGGTTTGTGCTAGCTTCTTGAATCTTGACACAATACAGTAGTTCTAGGTTCTATCTCTAAGGGTTGCTTCCTCTTGATGTAGACTTAAGCAGATACTGGTGAATGACACATTCAATGAAAGGCGTTGTTAGGCTGTGAAAACACTAGAGTCTCCTGAAATCTCAACATAAATTTTTGCTTCCGACCTTCATGATACTTTCAAGTAATGAGCAGTACACCAATCAAACTTGGATGCCCAAGTTTCGTTCTCCTAGGTTGAAGCATTCGTTTGCAGTAACAGTTTGAATTTTTAGGTTTCACTCTGTTTTCTCCTATATTGACAGATGCAGTTCGAACTATATCAAACACGGTTTGTGCTAGCTTCTTGGAACTTGACACAATACATTACTTCTACGTTCTATCTCTAAGGTTTGTTTCCTCTTGATGTAGCCTAAAGCAGCGACTGGCGAATAACACTTATAATGAAAGGAGTTGCCAAACTTCCGAAACACTAGAGTCTCCTGAAATCTCAACATATATTTCTTCATCCAATCTTCATGATACTTTCAAGTAATGATCAGTACACCAATCCCACTTGGATGCTCACGTTTCGTTCTTTTACGTTGAAGCATTCGTTTGCAGTAACAGTTTGAATTTTTAGGTTTCACTCTGTTTTCTCCTATATTGACAGATACAGTTAGAACTCTAAATCAAACACGGTTTGTGCTAGCTTCTTGAAACTTGACACAATACAGTAGTTCTACGTTCTATCTCTAAGGTTTGTTTCCTCTTGATGTAGCCTTAAGCAGATACTGGTGAATGACACATTAAATGTAAGGCATTGTTAGGCGTCCAAAACACTAGAGTCTCCTGAAATCTCAACATAAATTTTTGCTTCCGACCTTCATGATACTTTCAAGTAATGAGCAGTACACCAAGCAAACTTGGATGCCCACCTTTCGTTCTCCTAGGTTGAAGCACTCGTTTGCAGTAACAGTTTGAATTTTTAGGTTTCACTCTGTTTTCTACTATATTGACAGATGCTTTTGAACTCTAAATCAAACACGGTTTGTGCTAGCTTCTTGAATCTTGACACAATACAGTAGTTCTAGGTTCTATCTATAAGGGTTGCTTCCTCTTGATGTAGACTTAAGCAGATACTGGTGAATGACACATTCAATGAAAGGCGTTGTTAGGCTGCGAAAACACTAGACTCTCCTGAAATCTCAACATAAATTTTTGCTTCCGACCTTCATGATACTTTCAAGTAATGAGCAGTACACCAATCAAACTTGGATGCCCAAGTTTCGTTCTCCTAGGTTGAAGCATTCGTTTGCAGTAACAGTTTGAATTTTTAGGTTTCACACTGTTTTCTCCTATATTGACAGATGCAGTTCGAACTATATCAAACACGTTTTGTGCTAGCTTCTTGAAACTTGACACAATACATTAGTTCTACGTTCTGTCTCTAAGGTTTGTTTCCTCTTGATGTAGCCTAAAGCAGGGACTGGCGAATAACACTCATATTGAAGGGGTTGCCAAACTTCCAAAACACTAGAGTCTCCTGAAATCTCAACATATATTTTTTCATCCAAACTTCATGATACTTTCAAGTAATGAGCAGTACAGCAATCCCACTTGGATGCTCAAGTTTCGTTCTTTTACGTTGAAGCATTCGTTTGCAGTAACAGTTTGAATTTTTAGGTTTCACTCTGTTTTCTCCTATATTGACAGATGCAGTTAGAACTCTAAGTCAAACACGGTTTGTGCTAGCTTCTTGAAACTTGACACAATACATTTGTTCTACGTTCTATCTTTAAGGTTTGTTTATCTTGATGTAGCCTAAAGCAGGGACTGGCGAATAACACTTATAATGAAAGGAGTTGCCAAACTTCCAAAACACTAGAGTCTCCTGAAATCTCAACATATATTTTTTCATCCAATCTTCATGATACTTTCAAGTAATGATCAGTACACCAATCCCACTTGGATGCTCAAGTTTCGTTCTTTTACTTTGAAGCATTCGTTTGCAGTAACAGTTTGAATTTTTAGGTTTCACTCTGTTTTCTCCTATATTGACAGATGCAGTTAGAACTCTAAATAAAACACGGTTTGTGCTAGCTTCTTGAAACTTGACACAATACAGTAGTTGTACATTCTATCTCTACGGTTTGTTTCCTCTTGATGTAGCCTTAAGTAAGTACTGGTGAATGACACATTCAATGGAAGGCGTTGTTAGGCGTCCAAAACACTAGTTTCTCCTGAAATCTCAACATAAATTTTTCCTTCCGACCTTCATGATACTTTCAAGTAATTAGCAGTACACCAATCAAACTTGGATGCCCAAATTTCATTCTCCTAGGTTGAAGCATTCCTTTGCAGTAACAGTTTGAATTTTTAGGTTTCACTCTGTTTTCTACTATATTGACAGATGCGTTCCAACTCTAAATCAAACACGGTTTGTGCTAGCTTCTTGAAACTTGACACAATACATTAGTTCTACGTTCTATCTCTAAGGTTTGTTTCCTCTTGATGTAGCCTAAAGCAGGGACTTGCGAATAACACTCATATTGAAGGGGTTGCCAAACTTCCAAAACACTAGATTCTCCTGAAATCTCAACATATATTTTTTTATCCAATCTTCATGATACTTTCAAGTAATGATCAGTACACCAATCCCACTTGGATGCTCAAGTTTCGTTCTTTTACGTTGAAGCATTCGTTTGCAGTAACAGTTTGAATTTTTAGGTTTCACTCTGTTTTCTCCTATATTGACAGATGCAGTTAGAACTCTAAATCAAACACGGTTTGTGCTAGCTTCTTGAAACTTGACACAATACAGTAGTTCTACGTTCTATCTCTAAGGTTTGTTTCCTCTTGATGTAGCCTTAAGCAGATACTGGTGAATGACACATTCAATGAAAGGCGTTGTTAGGCTGCGAAAACACTAGACTCTCCTGAAATCTCAACATAAATTTTTGCTTCCGACCTTCATGATACTTTCAAGTAATGAGCAGTACACCAATCAAACTTGGATGCCCAAGTTTCGTTCTCCAAGGTTGAAGCATTCGTTTGCAGTAACAGTTTGAATTTTTAGGTTTCACTCTGTTTTCTCCTATATTGACAGATGCAGTTCGAACTATATCAAACACGGTTTGTGCCAGCTTCTTGAAACTTGACACAATTCATTACTTCTACGTTCTATCTCTAAGGTTTGTTTCCTCTTGATGTAGCCTAAAGCAGCGACTGGCGAATAACACTTATAATGAAAGGAGTTGCCAAACTTCCGAAACACTAGAGTCTCCTGAAATCTCAACATATATTTCTTCATCCAATCTTCATGATACTTTCAAGTAATGATCAGTACACCAATCCCACTTGGATGCTCACGTTTCTTTCTTTTACGTTGAAGCATTCGTTTGCAGTAACAGTTTGAATTTTTAGGTTTCACTCTGTTTTCTCCTATATTGACAGATACAGTTAGAACTCTAAATCAAACACGGTTTGTGCTAGCTTCTTGAAACTTGACACAATACAGTAGTTCTACGTTCTATCTCTAAGGTTTGTTTCCTCTTGATGTAGCCTTAAGCAGATACTGGTGAATGACACATTAAATGTAAGGCATTGTTAGGCGTCCAAAACACTAGAGTCTCCTGAAATCTCAACATAAATTTTTGCTTCCGACCTTCATGATACTTTCAAGTAATGAGCAGTACACCAAGCAAACTTGGATGCCCACCTTTCGTTCTCCTAGGTTGAAGCAATCGTTTGCAGTAACAGTTTGAATTTTTAGGTTTCACTCTGTTTTCTACTATATTGACAGATGCTTTTGAACTCTAAATCAAACACGGTTTGTGCTAGCTTCTTGAATCTTGACACAATACAGTAGTTCTAGGTTCTATCTCTAAGGGTTGCTTCCTCTTGATGTAGACTTAAGCAGATACTGGTGAATGACACATTCAATGAAAGGCGTTGTTAGGCTGTGAAAACACTAGAGTCTCCTGAAATCTCAACATAAATTTTTGCTTCCGACCTTCATGATACTTTCAAGTAATGAGCAGTACACCAATCAAACTTGGATGCCCAAGTTTCGTTCTCCTAGGTTGAAGCATTCGTTTGCAGTAACAGTTTGAATTTTTAGGTTTCACTCTGTTTTCTCCTATATTGACAGATGCAGTTCGAACTATATCAAACACGGTTTGTGCTAGCTTCTTGGAACTTGACACAATACATTACTTCTACGTTCTATCTCTAAGGTTTGTTTCCTCTTGATGTAGCCTAAAGCAGCGACTGGCGAATAACACTTATAATGAAAGGAGTTGCCAAACTTCCGAAACACTAGAGTCTCCTGAAATCTCAACATATATTTCTTCATCCAATCTTCATGATACTTTCAAGTAATGATCAGTACACCAATCCCACTTGGATGCTCACGTTTCGTTCTTTTACGTTGAAGCATTCGTTTGCAGTAACAGTTTGAATTTTTAGGTTTCACTCTGTTTTCTCCTATATTGACAGATACAGTTAGAACTCTAAATCAAACACGGTTTGTGCTAGCTTCTTGAAACTTGACACAATACAGTAGTTCTACGTTCTATCTCTAAGGTTTGTTTCCTCTTGATGTAGCCTTAAGCAGATACTGGTGAATGACACATTAAATGTAAGGCATTGTTAGGCGTCCAAAACACTAGAGTCTCCTGAAATCTCAACATAAATTTTTGCTTCCGACCTTCATGATACTTTCAAGTAATGAGCAGTACACCAAGCAAACTTGGATGCCCACCTTTCGTTCTCCTAGGTTGAAGCACTCGTTTGCAGTAACAGTTTGAATTTTTAGGTTTCACTCTGTTTTCTACTATATTGACAGATGCTTTTGAACTCTAAATCAAACACGGTTTGTGCTAGCTTCTTGAATCTTGACACAATACAGTAGTTCTAGGTTCTATCTATAAGGGTTGCTTCCTCTTGATGTAGACTTAAGCAGATACTGGTGAATGACACATTCAATGAAAGGCGTTGTTAGGCTGCGAAAACACTAGACTCTCCTGAAATCTCAACATAAATTTTTGCTTCCGACCTTCATGATACTTTCAAGTAATGAGCAGTACACCAATCAAACTTGGATGCCCAAGTTTCGTTCTCCTAGGTTGAAGCATTCGTTTGCAGTAACAGTTTGAATTTTTAGGTTTCACACTGTTTTCTCCTATATTGACAGATGCAGTTCGAACTATATCAAACACGGTTTGTGCTAGCTTCTTGAAACTTGACACAATACATTAGTTCTACGTTCTGTCTCTAAGGTTTGTTTCCTCTTGATGTAGCCTAAAGCAGGGACTGGCGAATAACACTCATATTGAAGGGGTTGCCAAACTTCCAAAACACTAGAGTCTCCTGAAATCTCAACATATATTTTTTCATCCAAACTTCATGATACTTTCAAGTAATGAGCAGTACAGCAATCCCACTTGGATGCTCAAGTTTCGTTCTTTTACGTTGAAGCATTCGTTTGCAGTAACAGTTTGAATTTTTAGGTTTCACTCTGTTTTCTCCTATATTGACAGATGCAGTTAGAACTCTAAGTCAAACACGGTTTGTGCTAGCTTCTTGAAACTTGACACAATACAGTAGTTCTAGGTTCTATCTCTAAGGTTTGCTTCCTCTTGATGTAGCCTTAAGCAGATCCTGGTGAATGACACATTCAATGAAAGGCGTTGTTAGGCGGCCAAAACACTAGAGTCTCCTGAAATATCAACATAAATTTTGCTTCCGACCTTCATTATACTTTCAAGTAATGAGCAGTACACCAATCAAACTTGGATGCCCACCTTTCCTTCTCCTAGGTTGAAGCATTCGTTTGCAGTAACAGTTTGAATTTTTAGGTTTCACTCTGTTTTCTACTATATTGACAGATTCGTTCGAACTCTAAATCAAACACGGTTTAGGCTAGCTTCTTGAAACTTGACACAATACATTAGTTCTACGTTCTGTCTCTAAGGTTTGTTTCCTCTTGATGTAGCCTAAAGCAGGGACTGGCGAATAACACTCATATTGAAGGAAGGGGTTGCCAAACATCCAAAACACTAGAGTCTCCTGAAATCTCAACATATATTTTTTCATCCAATCTTCATGATACTTTCAAGTAATGATCAGTACACCAATCCCACTTGGATGTTCAAGTTTCGTTCTTTTACGTTGAAGCATTCGTTTGCAGTAACAGTTTGAATTTTTAGGTTTCACTCTGTTTTCTCCTATATTGACAGATGCAGTTAGAACTCCTAAATCAAACACGGTTTGTGCTAGCTTCTTGAATCTTGACACAATACAGTAGTTCTAGGTTCTATCTCTAAGGTTTGTTTCCTCTGATGTAGCCTAAAGCAGGGACTGGCGAATAACACATATAATGAAAGGAGTTGCCAAACTTCCAAAACACTAGAGTCTCCTGAAATCTCAACATATAATTTTTCATCCAATCTTCATGATACATTCAAGTAATGATCAGTACACCAATCCCACTTGGATGCTCAAGTTTCGTTCTTTTACGTTGAAGCATTCGTTTGCAGTAACAGTTTGAATTTTTAGGTTTCACTCTGTTTTCTCCTATATTGACAGATGCAGTTAGAACTCTAAATCAAACACGGTTTGTGCTAGCTTCTTGAATCTTGACACAATACAGTAGTTCTATGTTCTATCTCTAAGGTTTGCTTCCTCTTGATGTAGACTTAAGCAGATACTGGTGAATGACACATTCAATGAAAGGCGTTGTTAGGCTGCGAAAACACTAGACTCTCCTGAAATCTCAACATAAATTTTTGCTTCCGACCTTCATGATACTTTCAAGTAATGAGCAGTACACCAATCAAACTTGGATGCCCAAGTTTCGTTCTCCAAGGTTGAAGCATTCGTTTGCAGTAACAGTTTGAATTTTTAGGTTTCACTCTGTTTTCTCCTATATTGACAGATGCAGTTCGATCTATATCAAACACGGTTTGTGCCAGCTTCTTGAAACTTGACACAATTCATTACTTCTACGTTCTATCTCTAAGGTTTGTTTCCTCTTGATGTAGCCTAAAGCAGCGACTGGCGAATAACACTTATAATGAAAGAGTTGCAAAACTTCCAAAACACTAGAGTCTCCTGAAATCTCAACATATATTTCTTCATCCAATCTTCATGATACTTTCAAGTAATGATCAGTACACCAATCCCACTTGGATGCTCACGTTTCGTTCTTTTACGTTGAAGCATTCGTTTGCAGTAACAGTTTGAATTTTTAGGTTTCACTCTGTTTTCTCCTATATTGACAGATACAGTTAGAACTCTAAATCAAACACGGTTTATGCTAGCTTCTTGAAACTTGACACAATACAGTAGTTCTACGTTCTATCTCTAAGGTTTGTTACCTCTTGATGTAGCCTTAAGCAGATACTGGTGAATGACACATTAAATGTAAGGCATTGTTAGGCGTCCAAAACACTAGAGACTCCTGAAATCTCAACATAAATTTTTGCTTCCGACCTTCATGATACTTTCAAGTAATGAGCAGTACACCAAGCAAACTTGGATGCCCACCTTTCGTTCTCCTAGGTTGAAGCAACTCGATTGCAGTAACAGTTTGAATTTTTAGGTTTCACTCTGTTTTCTACTATATTGACAGATGCGTTTGAACTCTAAATCAAACACGGTTTGTGCTAGCTTCTTGAATCTTGACAAAATACAGTAGTTCTAGGTTCTATCTCTAAGGGTTGCTTCCTCTTGATGTAGACTTAAGCAGATACTGGTGAATGACACATTCAATGAAAGGCGTTGTTAGGCTGTGAAAACACTAGAGTCTCCTGAAATCTCAACATAAATTTTTGCTTCCGACCTTCATGATACTTTCAAGTAATGAGCAGTACACCAATCAAACTTGGATGCCCAAGTTTCGTTCTCCTAGGTTGAAGCATTCCTTTGCAGTAACAGTTTGAATTTTTAGGTTTCACACTGTTTTCTCCTATATTGACAGATGCAGTTCGAACTATATCAAACACGGTTTGTGCTAGCTTCTTGAAACTTGACACAATACATTAGTTCTACGTTCTGTCTCTAAGGAATGTTTCCTCTTGATGTAGCCTAAAGCAGGGACTGGCGAATAACACTCATATGGTTGGGGTTGCCAAACTTCCAAAACACTAGAGTCTCCTGAAATCTCAACATATATTTTTTCATCCAATCTTCATGATACTTTCAAGTAATGAGCAGTACACCAATCCCACTTGGATGCTCAAGTTTCGTTCTTTTACATTGAAGCATTCGTTTGCAGTAACAGTTTGAAGTTTTAGGTTTCACTCTGTTTTCTCCTATATTGACAGATGCTGTTAGAACTCTAAATCAAACACGGTTTGTGCTAGCTTTTTGAATCTTGACACAATACAGTAGTTCTAGGTTCTATCTCTAAGGTTTGCTTCCTCTTGATGTAGACTTAAGCAGATACTGGTGAATGACACATTCAATGAAAGGCGTTGTTAGGCTGCGAAAACACTAGACTCTCCTGAAATCTCAACATAAATTTTTGCTTCCGACCTTCATGATACTTTCAAGTAATGAGCAGTACACCAATCAAACTTGGATGCCCAAGTTTCGTTCTCCTAGGTTGAAGCATTCGTTTGCAGTAACAGTTTGAATTTTTAGGTTTCACACTGTTTTCTCCTATATTGACAGATGCAGTTCGAACTATATCAAACACGGTTTGTGCTAGCTTCTTGAAACTTGACACAATACATTAGTTCTACGTTCTGTCTCTAAGGTTTGTTTCCTCTTGATGTAGCCTAAAGCAGGGACTGGCGAATAACACTCATATTGAAGGGGTTGCCAAACTTCCAAAACACTAGAGTCTCCTGAAATCTCAACATATATTTTTTCATCCAATCTTCATGATACTTTCAAGTAATGATCAGTACACCAATCCCACTTGGATGCTCAAGTTTCGTTCTTTTACGTTGAAGCATTCGTTTGCAGTAACAGTTTGAATTTTTAGGTTTCACTCTGTTTTCTCCTATATTGACAGATGCAGTTAGAACTCTAAGTCAAACACGGTTTGTGCTAGCTTCTTGAAACTTGACACAATACAGTAGTTCTAGGTTCTATCTCTAAGGTTTGCTTCCTCTTGATGTAGACTTAAGCAGATACTGGTGAATGACACATTCAATGAAAGGCGTTGTTAGGCTGCGAAAACACTAGACTCTCCTGAAATCTCAACATAAATTTTTGCTTCCAACCTTCATGATACTTTCAAGTAATGAGCAGTACACCAATCAAACTTGGATGCCCAAATTTCGTTCTCCTAGGTTGAAGCATTCGTTTCCAGTAACAGTTTGAATTTTTAGGTTTCACACTGTTTTCTCCTATATTGACAGATGCAGTTCGAACTATATCAAACACGGTTTGTGCTAGCTTCTTGAAACTTGACACAATACATTAGTTCTACGTTCTATCTCTAAGGTTTGTTTCCTCTGATGTAGCCTAAAGCAGGGACTGGCGAATAACACATATAATGAAAGGAGTTGCCAAACTTCCAAAACACTAGAGTCTCCTGAAATCTCAACATATATTTTTTCATCCAATCTTCATGATACATTCAAGTAATGATCAGTACACCAATCCCACTTGGATGCTCAAGTTTCGTTCTTTTACTTTGAAGCATTCGTTTGCAGTAACAGTTTGAATTTTTAGGTTTCACTCTGTTTTCTCCTATATTGACAGATGCAGTTAGAACTCTAAATCAAACACGGTTTGTGCTAGCTTCTTGAAACTTGACACAATACAGTAGTTCTACGTTCTATCTCTAAGGTTTGTTTCCTCTTGATGTAGCCTTAAGCAGATACTGGTGAATGACACATTCAATGGAAGGCATTGTTAGGCGTCCAAAACACTAGAGTCTCCTGAAATCTAAACATAAATTTTTGCTTCCGACCTTCATGATACTTTCAAGTAATGAGCAGTACACCAAGCAAACTTGGATGCCCAAGTTTCGTTCTCCTAGGTTGAAGCATTCGTTTGCAGTAACAGTTTGAATTTTTAGCTTTCACTCTGTTTTCTACTATATTGACAGATGGGTTCGAACTCTAAATCAAACACGGTTTGTGCTAGCTTATTGAAACTTGACACAATACATTAGTTCTACGTTCTATCTCTAAGGTTTGTTTCCTCTTGATGTAGCCTAAAGCAGGGACTGGCGAATAACACTCATATTGAAGGTGTTGCCAAACTTCCAAAACACTAGAGTCTCCTGAAATCTCAACATATATTTTTTCATCCAATCTTCATGATACTTTCAAGTAATGATCAGTACACCAATCCCACTTGGATGCTCAAGTTTCATTCTTTTACGTTGAAGCATTCGTTTGCAGTAACAGTTTGAATTTTTAGGTTTCACTCTGTTTTCTCTTATATTGACAGATGCCGTTAAAACTCTAAATCAAACACGGTTTTTGCTAGCTTCTTGAAACTTGACACAATAGAGTAGTTCTACGTTCTATCTCTAAGGTTTGTTTCCTCTTGATGTAGCCTTAAGCAGATACTGGTGAATGACACATTCAATGGAAGGCGTTGTTAGGCGTCCAAAACACTAGAGTCTCCTGAAATCTCAACATAAATTTTTGCTTCAGACCTTCATGATAGTTTCAAGTAATGAGCAGTACACCAATCAAACTTGGATGCCCAAGTTTCGTTCTCCTAGGTTGAAGCATTCGTTTGCAGTAACAGTTTGAATTTTTAGGTTTCACTCTGTTTTCTCCTATATTCACAGATGCAGTTCGAACTATATCAAACACGGTTTGTGCTAGCTTCTTGAAACTTGACACAATACATTTGTTCTAGGTTCTATCTCTAAGGTTTGTTTATCTTGATGTAGCCTAAAGCAGGGACTGGCGAATAACACTTATAATGAAAGGAGTTGCCAAACTTCCAAAACACTAGAGTCTCCTGAAATCTCAACATATATTTTTTCATCCAATCTTCATGATACTTTCAAGTAATGATCAGTACACCAATCCCACTTGGATGCTCAAGTTTCGTTCTTTTACTTTGAAGCATTCGTTTGCAGTAACAGTTTGAGTTTTTAGGTTTCACTCTGTTTTCTCCTATATTGACAGATGCAGTTAGAACTCTAAATCAAACACGGTTTGTGCTAGCTTCTTGAAACTTGACACAATACAGTAGTTCTACGTTCTATCTCTAAGGTTTGTTTCCTCTTGATGTAGCCTTAAGCAGATACTGGTGAATGACACATTCAATGAAAGGCGTTGTTAGGCTGCGAAAACACTAGACTCTCCTGAAATCTCAACATAAATTTTTGCTTCCGACCTTCATGATACTTTCAAGTAATGAGCAGTACACAAATCAAACTTGGATGCCCAAGTTTCGTTCTCCTAGGTTGAAGCATTCGTTTGCAGTAACAGTTTGAATGTTTAGGTTTCACTCTGTTTTCTCCTATATTGACAGATGCAGTTCGAACTATATCAAACACGGTTTGTGCTCGCTTCTTGAAACTTGACACAATACATTAGTTCTACTTTCTATCTCTAAGGTTTTTTCCTCTTGATGTAGCCTAAAGCAGGGACTGGTGAATAACACTCATATTGAAGGTGTTGCCAAACTTCCAAAACACTAGAGTCTCCTGAAATCTCAACATATGTTTTTTCATCCAATCTTCATGATACTTTCAAGTAATGATCAGTACACCAATCCCACTTGGATGCTCAAGTTTCATTCTTTTACGTTGAAGCATTCGTTTGCAGTAACAGTTTGAATTTTTAGGGTTCACTCTGTTTTCTCCTATATTGACAGATGCAGTTAGAACTCTAAATCAAACACGGTTTGTGCTAGCTTCTTGAATCTTAACACAATACAGTAGTTCTACGTACTATTTCTAAAGTTTGTTTCCTCTTGATGTAGCCTTAAGCAGATACAGGTGAATGACACATTCAATGAAAGGCGTTGTAGGGTGCCAAAACACTAGACTCTCCTGAAATCTCAACATGAATTTTTGCTTTCGATCTTCATGATACTTTCAAGTAATGAGCAGTGCACCAATCAAACTTGGATGCCCAAGGTTCGTTCTCCTAGGTTGTGGCATTCGTTTGCAGTAACAGTTTGAATTTTTAGGTTTCACTCTGTTTTCTCCTATATTGACAGATGCAGTTCGAACTATATCAAACACGGTTTGTGCTAGCTTCTTGAAACTTGACACAATACATTTGTTCTACGTTCTATCTCTAAGGTTTGTTTATCTTGATGTAGCCTAAAGCAGGGACTGGCGAATAACACTTATAATGAAAGGAGTTGCCAAACTTCCAAAACACTAGAGTCTCCTGAAATCTCAACATATATTTTTTCATACAATATTCATGATACTTTCAAGTAATGATCAGTACACCAATCCCACTTGGATGCTCAAGTTTCGTTCTTTTACGTTGAAGCATTTGTTTGCAGTAACAGTTTGAATTTTTAGGTTTCACTCTGTTTTCTCCTATATTGACAGATGCAGTTAGAACTCTAAATCAAACACGGTTTGTGCTAGCTTCTTGAAACTTGACACAATACAGTAGTTCTACATTCTATCCCTAAGGTTTGTTTCCTCTTGATGTAGCCTTAAGCAAGTACTGGTGAATGACACATTCAATGGAAGGCGTTGTTAGGCGTCCAAAACACTAGAGTCTCCTGAAATCTCAACATAAATTTTTCCTTCCGACCTTCATGATACTTTCAAGTAATTAGCAGTACACCAATCAAACTTGGATGCCCAAATTTCGTTCTCCTAGGTTGAAGCATTCGTTTGCAGTAACAGTTTGAATTTTTAGGTTTCACTCTGATTTCTACTATATTGACAGATGCGTTCGAACTCCAAATCAAACACGGATTGTGCTAGCTTCTTGAAACTTGACACAATACATTTGTTCTACGTTCTATCTCTAAGCTTTGTTTCCTCTTGATGTAGCCTAAAGCAGGGACTGGCGAATAACACTCATATTGAAGGGGTTGCCAAACTTCCAAAACACTAGATTCTCCTGAAATCTCAACATATATTTTTTTATCCAATCTTCATGATACTTTCAAGTCATGATCAGTACACCAATCTCACTTGGATGCTCAAGTTTCATTCTTTTACGTTGAAGCATTCGTTTGCAGTAAGAGTTTGAATTTTTAGGTTTCACTCTGTTTTCTCCTATATTGACAGATGCAGTTAGAACCCTAAATCAAACACGGTTTGTGCTAGCTTCTTGAAACTTGACACAATACAGTAGTTCTACGTTCTATCTCTAAGGTTTGTTTCCTCTTGATGTAGCCTTAAGCAGATACTGGTGAATGACACATTCAATGAAAGGCGTTGTTAGGCTGCGAAAACACTAGACTCTCCTGAAATCTCAACATAAATTTTTGCTTCCGACCTTCATGATACTTTCAAGTAATGAGCAGTACACCAATCAAACTTGGATGCCCAAGTTTCATTCTCCTAGGTTGAAGCATTCGTTTGCAGTAACAGTTTGAATTTTTAGGTTTCACTCTGTTTTCTCCTATATTGACAGATGCAGTTCGAACTATATCAAACACGGTTTGTGCTAGCTTCTTGAAACTTGACACAATACATTAGTTCTACATTCTATCTCTAAGGTTTGTTTCCTCTTGATGTAGCCTAAAGCAGGGACTCGCGAATAACACTTATAATGAAGGGAGTTGCCAAACTTCCAAAACACTAGAGTCTCCTGAAATCTCAACATATATTTTTTCATCCAATCTTCATGATACTTTCAAGTAATGATCAGTACACCAATCCCACTTGGATGCTCAAGTTTCATTCTTTTACGTTGAAGCATTCGTTTGCAGTAACAGTTTGAATATTTAGGTTTCACTCTGTTTTCTCCTATATTGACAGATGCAGTTAGAACTCTAAATCAAACACGGTTTGTGCTAGCTTCTTGAAACTTGACACAATACAGTAGTTCTACGTTCTATCTCTAAGGTTTCTTTCCTCTTGATGTAGCCTTAAGCAGATACTGGTGAATGACACATTCAATGAAAGGCGTTGTTAGGCGTCCAAAACTCTAGAGTCTCCTGAAATCTCAACATAAAGTTTTGCTTCCGACCTTCATGATACTTTCAAGTAATGAGCAGTACACCAATCAAACTTGGATGCCCAAGTTTCGTTCTCCTAGGTTGAAGCATTCGTTTGCAGTAACAGTTTGAATTTTTAGGTTTCACTGTGTTTTCTACTATATTGACAGATGCGTTCGAACTCTAAATCAAACACGGTTTGTGCTAGCTTCTTGAAACTTGACACAATACATTAGTTCTACGTTCTATCTCTAAGGTTTGTTTGCTCTTGATGTAGCTTAAAGCAGGGACTGGCGAATAACACTTATAATGAAAGGAGTTGCCAAACTTCCAAAACATTAAGTCTCCTGAAATCTCAACATATATTTTTTCGTCCAATCTTCATGATACTTTCAAGTAATGATCAGTACACCAATCCCACTTGGATGCTCAAGTTTCGTTCTTTTACGTTGAAGCATTCGTTTGCAGTAACAGTTTGAATTTTTAGGTTTCACTCTGTTTTCTCCTATATTGACAGATGCAGTTAGAACTCTAAATCAAACACGGTTTGTGCTAGCTTCTTGAAACTTGACACAATACAGTAGTTCTACGTTCTATCTCTAAGGTTTGTTTCCTCTTGATGTAGCCTTAATCAGTTACTGGTGAAAGACACATTCAATGAAAGGCATTGTTAGGCGGATAAACCCTAGAGTCTCCAGAAATCTCAACATAAATTTTTGCTTCCGACCTTCATGATACTTTCAAGTAATGAGCAGTACACCAATCAAACTTGGATGCCCAAGTTTAGTTCTCCTAGGTTGAAGCATTCCTTTGTAGTAACAGTTTGAATTTTTAGGTTTCACTCGGTTTTCTTGTATATTGACTGATGCAGTTCGAACTATATCAAACACGGTTTGTGCTAGCTTCTTGAAACTTGACACAATACATTAGTTCTACGTTCTATCTCTAAGGTTTGTTTCCTCTTGATGTAGCCTAAAGCAGGGACTGGCGAATAACACTCATATTGAAGGGGTTGCCAAACTTCCAAAACACTAGAGTCTCCTGAAACCTCAACATATATTTTTTCATCCAATCTTCATGATAATTTCAAGTAATGATCAGTACACCAATCCCACTTGGATGCTCAAGTTTCATTCTTTTACATTGAAGCATTAGTTTGCAGTAACAGTTTGAATTTTTATGTTTCACTCTGTTTTATCCTATATTGACAGATGCAGTTAGAACTCTAAATCAAACACGGTTTGTGCTAGCTTCTTGAAACTTGACACAATACAGTAGTTCTACGTTCTATCTCTAAGGTTTGTTTCCACTTGATGTAGCCTTAAGCAGATACTTGTGAATGACACATTCAATGAAAGGCGTTGATAGGCTGCGAAAACACTAGACTCTCCTGAAATCTCAACATAAATTTTTGCTTCCGACCTTCATGATACTTTCAAGTAATGAGCAGTACACCAATCAAACTTGGATGCCCAAGTTTCGTTCTCCTAGGTTGAAGCATTCGTTTGCAGTAACAGTTTGAATTTTTAGGTTTCACTCTGTTTTCTCCTATATTGACAGATGCAGTTCGAACTATATCAAACACGATTTGTGCTAGCTTCTTGAAACTTGACACAATACATTAGTTCTACGTTCTATCTCTAAGGTTTGTTTCCTCTTGATGTAGCCTAAAGCAGGGACTGGCGAATAACACTTATAATGAAAGGAGTTGCCAAACTTCCAAAACACTAGAGTCTCCTGAAATCTCAACATATATTTTTTCATCCAAACTTCATGATACTTTCAAGTAATGATCAGTACACCAATCCCACTTGGATGCTCAAGTTTCGTTCTTTTACGTTGAAGCATTCGTTTGCAGTAACAGTTTGAATTTTTAGGTTTCACTCTGTTTTCTCCTATATTGACAGATGCAGTTAGAACTCTAAATCAAACACGGTTTGTGCTAGCTTCTTGAAACTTGACACAATACAGTAGTTCTACATTCTATCTCTAAGGTTTGTTTCCTCTTGATGTAGCCTTAAGCAAGTACTGGTGAATGACACATTCAATGGAAGGCGTTGTTAGGCGTCCAAAACACTAGAGTCTCCTGAAATCTCAACATAAATTTTTGCTTCCGACCTTCATGATACTTTCAAGTAATGAGCAGTACACCAATCAAACTTGGATGCCCAAGTTTCGTTCTCCTAGGTTGAAGCATTCGTTTGCAGTAACAGTTTGAATTTTTAGGTTTCACTCTGTTTTCTCCTATATTGACAGATGCAGTTCGAACTATATCAAACACGATTTGTGCTAGCTTCTTGAAACTTGACACAATACATTAGTTCTACGTTCTATCTCTAAGGTTTGTTTCCTCTTGATGTAGCCTAAAGCAGGGACTGGCGAATAACACTTATAATGAAAGGAGTTGCCAAACTTCCAAAACACTAGAGTCTCCTGAAATCTCAACATATATTTTTTCATCCAAACTTCATGATACTTTCAAGTAATGATCAGTACACCAATGCCACTTGGATGCTCAAGTTTCGTTCTTTTACGTTGAAGCATTCGTTTGCAGTAACAGTTTGAATTTTTAGGTTTCACTCTGTTTTCTCCTATATTGACAGATGCAGTTAGAACTCTAAATCAAACACGGTTTGTGCTAGCTTCTTGAAACTTGACACAATACAGTAGTTCTACATTCTATCTCTAAGGTTTGTTTCCTCTTGATGTAGCCTTAAGCAAGTACTGGTGAATGACACATTCAATGGAAGGCGTTGTTAGGCGTCCAAAACACTAGAGTCTCCTGAAATCTCAACATAAATTTTTGCTTCCGACCTTCATGATACTTTCAAGTAATGAGCAGTACACCAATCAAACTTGGATGCCCAAGTTTCGTTCTCCTAGGTTGAAGCATTCGTTTGCAGTAACAGTTTGAATTTTTAGGTTTCACTGTGTTTTCTACTATATTGACAGATGCGTTCGAACTCTAAATCAAACACGGTTTGTGCTAGCTTCTTGAAACTTGACACAATACATTAGTTCTACGTTCTATCTCTAAGGTTTGTTTGCTCTTGATGTAGCTTAAAGCAGGCACTGGCGAATAACACTTATAATGAAAGGAGTTGCCAAACTTCCAAAACATTAAGTCTCCTGAAATCTCAACATATATTTTTTCGTCCAATCTTCATGATACTTTCAAGTAATGATCAGTACACCAATCCCACTTGGATGCTCAAGTTTCGTTCTTTTACGTTGAAGCATTCGTTTGCAGTAACAGTTTGAATTTTTAGGTTTCACTCTGTTTTCTCCTATATTGACAGATGCAGTTAGAACTCTAAATCAAACACGGTTTGTGCTAGCTTCTTGAAACTTGACACAATACAGTAGTTCTACGTTCTATCTCTAAGGTTTGTTTCCTCTTGATGTAGCCTTAATCAGTTACTGGTGAAAGACACATTCAATGAAAGGCATTGTTAGGCGGATAAACCCTAGAGTCTCCAGAAATCTCAACATAAATTTTTGCTTCCGACCTTCATGATACTTTCAAGTAATGAGCAGTACACCAATCAAACTTGGATGCCCAAGTTTAGTTCTCCTAGGTTGAAGCATTCCTTTGTAGTAACAGTTTGAATTTTTAGGTTTCACTCGGTTTTCTTGTATATTGACTGATGCAGTTCGAACTATATCAAACACGGTTTGTGCTAGCTTCTTGAAACTTGACACAATACATTAGTTCTACGTTCTATCTCTAAGGTTTGTTTCCTCTTGATGTAGCCTAAAGCAGGGACTGGCGAATAACACTCATATTGAAGGGGTTGCCAAACTTCCCAAACACTAGAGTCTCCTGAAACCTCAACATATATTTTTTCATCCAATCTTCATGATAATTTCAAGTAATGATCAGTACACCAATCCCACTTGGATGCTCAAGTTTAATTCTTTTACGTTGAAGCATTAGTTTGCAGTAACAGTTTGAATTTTTAGGTTTCACTCTGTTTTATCCTATATTGACAGATGCAGTTAGAACTCTAAATCAAACACGGTTTGTGCTAGCTTCTTGAAACTTGACACAATACAGTAGTTCTACGTTCTATCTCTAAGGTTTGTTTCCACTTGATGTAGCCTTAAGCAGATACTTGTGAATGACACATTCAATGAAAGGCGTTGATAGGCTGCGAAAACACTAGACTCTCCTGAAATCTCAACATAAATTTTTGCTTCTGACCTTCATGATACATTCAAGTAATGAGCAGTACACCAATCAAACTTGGATGCCCAAGTTTCGTTCTCCTAGGTTGAAGCATTCGTTTGCAGTAACAGTTTGAATTTTTAGGTTTCACTCTGTTTTCTCCTATATTGACAGATGCAGTTCGAACTATATCAAACACGATTTGTGCTAGCTTCTTGAAACTTGACACAATACATTAGTTCTACGTTCTATCTCTAAGGTTTGTTTCCTCTTGATGTAGCCTAAAGCAGGGACTGGCGAATAACACTTATAATGAAAGGAGTTGCCAAACTTCCAAAACACTAGAGTCTCCTGAAATCTCAACATATATTTTTTCATCCAAACTTCATGATACTTTCAAGTAATGATCAGTACACCAATCCCACTTGGATGCTCAAGTTTCGTTCTTTTACGTTGAAGCATTCGTTTGCAGTAACAGTTTGAATTTTTAGGTTTCACTCTGTTTTCTCCTATATTGACAGATGCAGTTAGAACTCTAAATCAAACACGGTTTGTGCTAGCTTCTTGAAAATTGACACAATACAGTAGTTCTACATTCTATCTCTAAGGTTTGTTTCCTCTTGATGTAGCCTTAAGCAAGTACTGGTGAATGACACATTCAATGGAAGGCGTTGTTAGGCGTCCAAAACACTAGAGTCTCCTGAAATCTCAACATAAATTTTTGCTTCCGACCTTCATGATACTTTCAAGTAATGAGCAGTACACCAATCAAACTTGGATGCCCAAGTTTCGTTCTCCTAGGTTGAAGCATTCGTTTGCAGTAACAGTTTGAATTTTTAGGTTTCACTCTGTTTTCTCCTGTATTGACAGATGCAGTTAGAACTTTACATCAAACACGGTTTGTGCTAGCTTCTTGAAACTTGACACAATACATTAGTTCTACATTCTATCTCTAAGGTTTGTTTCCTCTTGATGTAGCCTAAAGCAGGGACTGGCGAATAACACTCATATTTAAGGGGTTGCCAAACTTCCAAAACACTAGAGTCTCCTGAAATCTCAACATATATTTTTTCATCCAATCTTCATGATACTTTCAAGTAATGAACAGTACACGAATCCCACTTGGATGTTCAAGTTTCATTCTTTTACGTTGAAGCATTCGTTTGCAGTAACAGTTTGAATTTCTAGGTTTCACTCTGTTTTCTCCTATATTGACAGATGCAGTTAGAACTCTAAATCAAACACGGATTGTGCTAGCTTCTCGAAACTTGACCCAATACAGTAGTTCTACGTTCTATCTCTAAGGTTTGTTTCCTCTTGATGTAGCCTTAAGCAGATACTGGTGAATGACACATTCAATTAAAGGCGTTGTTAGGCTGCAAAAACACTAGACTCTCCTGAAATCTCAACATAAATTTTTGCTTCCGACCTTCATGATACTTTCAAGTAATGAGCGGTACACGAATCAAACTTGGATGCCCACATTTCGTTCTCCTAGGTTGAAGCATTCGTTTGCAGTAACAGTTTGAATTTTTAGGTTTCACTCTGTTTTCTACTATATTGACAGATGCAGTTCGAACTATATCAAACACGGTTTGTGCTAGCTTCTTGAAACTTGACACAATACATTAGTTCTACGTTCTATCTCTAAGGTTTGTTTCCTCTTGATGTAGCCTAAAGCAGGGACTGGTGAATGACACATTCAATGAAAGGCGTAGTTAGGCTGCCAAAACACTAGAGTCTCCTGAAATCTCAACATAAATTTTTGCTTCCGACCTTCATGATACTTTCAAGTAATGAGCAGTACACCAATCAAACTTGAATGCCCAAATTTCGTTCTCCTAGGTTGAAGCATTCGTTTGCAGTAACAGTTTGAATTTTTAGGTTTCACTCTGTTTTCTCCTATATTGACAGATGCAGTTCGAACTATATCAAACACGGTTTGTGCTAGCTTCTTGAAACTTGACACAGTACATTAGTTCTACGTTCTATCTCTAAGGTTTGTTTCCTCTTGATGTAGCCTAAAGCAGGGACTGGCGAATAACACTCATATTGAAGGGGTTGCCAAACATCCAAAACCCTAGAGTCTCCTGAAATCTCAACATATATTTTTTCATCCAATCTTCATGATACTTTCAAGTAATGATCAGTACACCAATACCACTTGGATGCTCAAGTTTCGTTCTTTTACGTTGAAGCATTCGTTTGCAGTAACAGTTTGAATTTTTAGGTTTCACTCTGTTTTCTCCGATACTGACAGATGCAGATAGAACTCTAAATCAAACACGGTTTGTGCTAGCTTCTTGAAACTTGACACAATACATTAGTTCTACGTTCTATCTCTAAGGTTTGTTTCCTCTTGATGTAGCCTAAAGCAGGGACTGGCGAATAACACTCATATTGAAGGGGTTGCCAAACTTCCAAAACACTAGAGTCTCCTGAAATCTCAACATATATTTTTTCATCCAATCTTCATGATACTTTCAAGTAATGATCAGTACACCAATCCCACTTGGATGCTCAAGTTTCGTTCTTTTACGTTGAAGCATTCGTTTGCAGTAACAGTTTGAATTTTTAGGTTTCACTCTGTTTTCTCGTATATTGACAAATGCAGTTAGAACTCTAAATCAAACACGGATTGTGCTAGCTTCTTGAAACTTGACACAATACAGTAGTTCTACGTTCTATCTCTAAGGTTTGTTTCCTCTTGATGTAGCCTTAAGCAGATACTGGTGAATGACACATTCAATGAAAGGCGTTGTTAGGCTGCCAAAACACTAGTGTCTCCTGAAATCTCAACATAAATATTTGCTTCCGACCTTCATGGTACTTTCAAGTAATGAGCAGTACACCAATCAAACTTGGATGCCCAAGTTTCGTTCTCCTAGGTTGAAGCATTCGTTTGCAGTAACAGGTTGAATATTTAGGTTTCAGTCTGTTTTCTCCTATATTGACAGATGCAGTTCGAACTATATCAAACACGGTTTGTGCTAGCTTCTTGAAACTTGACATAATACATTAGTTCTACGTTCTATCTCTAAGGTTTGTTTCCTCTTGATGTAGCCTAAAGCAGGGACTGGCGAATAACACTCATATTGAAGGGGTTGCCAAACTTCCAAAACACTAGAGTCTCCTGAAATCTCAACATATATTTTTTCATCCAATCTTCATGATACTTTCAAGTAATGATCAATACACCAATCCCACTTGGATGCTCATGTTTCGTTCTTTTACGTTGAAGCATTCGTTTGCAGTAACAGTTTGAATTTTTAGGTTTCACTCTGTTTTCTCCTATATTGACAGATGCCTTTAGAACTCTAAATCAAACACGGTTTGTGCTAGCTTCTTGAAACTTGACACAATACAGTAGTTCTACGTTCTATCTCTAAGGTTTGTTTCCTCTTGATATAGCCTTGAGCAGATACTGGTGAATGACACATTCAATGAAAGGCGTTGTTAGGCGGGGAAAACACTAGAGTCTCCTGAAATCTCAACATAAATTTTTGCTTCCGACCTTCATGATACTTTCAAGTAATGAGCAGTACACCAATCAAACTTGGATGCCCAAGTTTCGTTCTCCTAGGTTGAAGCATTCGTTTGCAGTAACAGTTTGAATTTTTAGCTTTCACTCTGTTTTCTCGTATATTGACAGATGCAGTTCGAACTATATCAAACACGGTTTGTGCTAGCTTCTTGAAACTTGACACAATACATTACTTCTACGTTCTATCTCTAAGGTTTGTTTCCTCTTGATGTAGCCTAAAGCAGGGACTGGCGAATAACACTTATAATGAAAAGAGTTGCCAAACTTCCAAAACACTAAAGTCTCTTGAAATCTCAACATATATTCTTTCATCCAATCTTCATGATACTTTCAAGTAATGATCAGTACACCAATCCCACTTGGATGCTCAAGTTTCGTTCTTTTACGTTGAAGCATTCTTTTGCATTAACAGTTTGAATTTTTAGGTTTCACTCTGTTTTCTCCTATATTGACAGATGCAGTTAGAACTCTAAATCAAACACGGTTTGTGCTAGCTTCTTGAAACTTGACACAATACTGTAGTTCTACGTTCTATCTCTAAGGTTTGTTTCCTCTTGGTGTAGCCTTAAGCAGATACTGGTGAATGACACATTCAATGAAAGGCGTTGTTAGGCGGCCAAAACACTAGAGTCTCCTGAAATCTCAACAAAATTTTTGCTTCCGACCTTCATGATACTTTCCAGTAATGAGCAGTACACCAATCAAACTTGGATGCACAAGTTTCGTTCTCCTAGGTTGAACCATTCGTTTGCAGTAACAGTTTGAATTTTTGGGTTTCACTCTGTTTTCTCCTATATTGTCAGATGCAGGTAGAACTATATCAAATACGGTTTGTGCTAGCTTCTTGAAACTTGACACAATACAGTAGTTCTACGTTCTATCTCTAAGGTTTGTTTCCTCTTGATGTAGCCTTATTCAGTTACTGGTGAAAGACACTTTCAATGAAAGGCGTTGTTAGGCGGATAAACCCTAGAGTCTCCAGAAATCTCAACATAAATTTTTGCTTCCGACCTTCATGATACTTTCAAGTAATGAGCAGTACACCAATCAAACTTGGATGCCCAAGTTTCGTTCTCCTAGGTTGAAGCATTCGTTTGCAGTAACAGTTTGAATTTTTAGGTTTCACTCGGTTTTCTTGTATATTGACAGATGCAGTTCGAACTATATCAAACACGGTTTGTGCTAGCTTCTTGAAACTTGACACAATACATTAGTTCTACGTTCTATCTCTAAGGTTTGTTTCCTCTTGATGTAGCCTAAAGCAGGGACTGGCGAATAACACTCATATTGAAGGGGTTGCCAAACTTCCAAAACACTAGAGTCTCCTGAAATCTCAACATATATTTTTTCATCCAATCTTCATGATAATTTCAAGTAATGATCAGTACACCAATCCCACTTGGATGCTCAAGTTTCATTCTTTTACGTTGAAGCATTAGTTTGCAGTAACAGTTTGAATTTTTAGGTTTCACTCTGTTTTCTCCTATATTGACAGATGCAGTTAGAACTCTAAATCAAACACGGTTTGTGCTAGCTTCTTGAAACTAGACACAATACAGTAGTTCTACGTTCTATCTCTAAGGTTTGTTTCGTCTTGATGTAGCCTTAAGCAGATACTGGTGAATGACACATTCAATGAAAGGCATTGATAGGCTGCGAAAACACTAGAGTCTCCTGAAATCTCAACATAAATTTTTGCTTCCAACCTTCATGATACTTTCAAGTAATGAGCAGTACACCAATCAAACTTGGATGCCCAAGTTTCGTTCTCCTAGTTTGAAGCATTCGTTTGCAGTAACAGTTTGAATTTTTAGGTTTCACTCTGTTTTCTCCTATATTGACAGATGCAGTTCGAACTATATCAAACACGGTTTGTGCTAGCTTCTTGAAACTTGACACAATACATTAGTTCTACGTTCTATCTCTAAGGTTTGTTTCCTCTTGATGTAGCCTAAAGCAGGGACTGGCGAATAACACTTATAATGAAAGGAGTTGCCAAACTTCCAAAACACTAGAGTCTCCTGAAATCTCAACATATATTTTTTCATCCAAACGTCATGATACTTTCAAGTAATGATCAGTACACCAATCCCACTTGGATGCTCAATTTTCGTTCTTTTACGTTGAAGCATTCGTTTGCAGTAAGAGTTTGAATTTTTAGGTTTCACTCTGTTTTCTCCTATATTGACAGATGCAGTTAGAACCCTAAATCAAACACGGTTTGTGCTAGCTTCTTGAAACTTGACACAATACAGTAGTTCTACGTTCTATCTCTAAGGTTTGTTTCCTCTTGATGTAGCCTTAAGCAGATACTGGTGAATGACACATTCAATGAAATGCGTTGTTAGGCTGCGAAAACACTAGACTCTCCTGAAATCTCAACATAAATTTTTGCTTCCGACCTTCATGATACTTTCAAGTAATGAGCAGTACACCAATAAAACTTGGATGCCCAAGTTTCGTTCTCCTAGGTTGAAGCATTCGTTTGCAGTAACAGTTTGAATTTTTAGGTTTCACTCTGTTTTCTCCTATATTGACAGATGCAGTTCGAACTATATCAAACACGGTTTGTGCTAGCTTCTTGAAACTTGACACAGTACATTAGTTCTACGTTCTATCTCTAAGGTTTGTTTCCTCTTGATGTAGCCTAAAGCAGGGACTGGCGAATAACACTCATATTGAAGGGGTTGCCAAACATCCAAAACCCTAGAGTCTCCTGAAATCTCAACATATATTTTTTCATCCAATCTTCATGATACTTTCAAGTAATGATCAGTACACCAATACCACTTGGATGCTCAAGTTTCGTTCTTTTACGTTGAAGCATTCGTTTGCAGTAACAGTTTGAATTTTTAGGTTTCACTCTGTTTTCTCCGATACTGACAGATGCAGATAGAACTCTAAATCAAACACGGTTTGTGCTAGCTTCTTGAAACTTGACACAATACATTAGTTCTACGTTCTATCTCTAAGGTTTGTTTCCTCTTGATGTAGCCTAAAGCAGGGACTGGCGAATAACACTCATATTGAAGGGGTTGCCAAACTTCCAAAACACTAGAGTCTCCTGAAATCTCAACATATATTTTTTCATCCAATCTTCATGATACTTTCAAGTAATGATCAGTACACCAATCCCACTTGGATGCTCAAGTTTCGTTCTTTTACGTTGAAGCATTCGTTTGCAGTAACAGTTTGAATTTTTAGGTTTCACTCTGTTTTCTCGTATATTGACAAATGCAGTTAGAACTCTAAATCAAACACGGATTGTGCTAGCTTCTTGAAACTTGACACAATACAGTAGTTCTACGTTCTATCTCTAAGGTTTGTTTCCTCTTGATGTAGCCTTAAGCAGATACTGGTGAATGACACATTCAATGAAAGGCGTTGTTAGGCTGCCAAAACACTAGTGTCTCCTGAAATCTCAACATAAATATTTGCTTCCGACCTTCATGGTACTTTCAAGTAATGAGCAGTACACCAATCAAACTTGGATGCCCAAGTTTCGTTCTCCTAGGTTGAAGCATTCGTTTGCAGTAACAGGTTGAATATTTAGGTTTCAGTCTGTTTTCTCCTATATTGACAGATGCAGTTCGAACTATATCAAACACGGTTTGTGCTAGCTTCTTGAAACTTGACATAATACATTAGTTCTACGTTCTATCTCTAAGGTTTGTTTCCTCTTGATGTAGCCTAAAGCAGGGACTGGCGAATAACACTCATATTGAAGGGGTTGCCAAACTTCCAAAACACTAGAGTCTCCTGAAATCTCAACATATATTTTTTCATCCAATCTTCATGATACTTTCAAGTAATGATCAATACACCAATCCCACTTGGATGCTCATGTTTCGTTCTTTTACGTTGAAGCATTCGTTTGCAGTAACAGTTTGAATTTTTAGGTTTCACTCTGTTTTCTCCTATATTGACAGATGCCTTTAGAACTCTAAATCAAACACGGTTTGTGCTAGCTTCTTGAAACTTGACACAATACAGTAGTTCTACGTTCTATCTCTAAGGTTTGTTTCCTCTTGATATAGCCTTGAGCAGATACTGGTGAATGACACATTCAATGAAAGGCGTTGTTAGGCGGGGAAAACACTAGAGTCTCCTGAAATCTCAACATAAATTTTTGCTTCCGACCTTCATGATACTTTCAAGTAATGAGCAGTACACCAATCAAACTTGGATGCCCAAGTTTCGTTCTCCTAGGTTGAAGCATTCGTTTGCAGTAACAGTTTGAATTTTTAGCTTTCACTCTGTTTTCTCGTATATTGACAGATGCAGTTCGAACTATATCAAACACGGTTTGTGCTAGCTTCTTGAAACTTGACACAATACATTACTTCTACGTTCTATCTCTAAGGTTTGTTTCCTCTTGATGTAGCCTAAAGCAGGGACTGGCGAATAACACTTATAATGAAAAGAGTTGCCAAACTTCCAAAACACTAAAGTCTCTTGAAATCTCAACATATATTCTTTCATCCAATCTTCATGATACTTTCAAGTAATGATCAGTACACCAATCCCACTTGGATGCTCAAGTTTCGTTCTTTTACGTTGAAGCATTCTTTTGCATTAACAGTTTGAATTTTTAGGTTTCACTCTGTTTTCTCCTATATTGACAGATGCAGTTAGAACTCTAAATCAAACACGGTTTGTGCTAGCTTCTTGAAACTTGACACAATACTGTAGTTCTACGTTCTATCTCTAAGGTTTGTTTCCTCTTGGTGTAGCCTTAAGCAGATACTGGTGAATGACACATTCAATGAAAGGCGTTGTTAGGCGGCCAAAACACTAGAGTCTCCTGAAATCTCAACAAAATTTTTGCTTCCGACCTTCATGATACTTTCCAGTAATGAGCAGTACACCAATCAAACTTGGATGCACAAGTTTCGTTCTCCTAGGTTGAACCATTCGTTTGCAGTAACAGTTTGAATTTTTGGGTTTCACTCTGTTTTCTCCTATATTGTCAGATGCAGGTAGAACTATATCAAATACGGTTTGTGCTAGCTTCTTGAAACTTGACACAATACAGTAGTTCTACGTTCTATCTCTAAGGTTTGTTTCCTCTTGATGTAGCCTTATTCAGTTACTGGTGAAAGACACTTTCAATGAAAGGCGTTGTTAGGCGGATAAACCCTAGAGTCTCCAGAAATCTCAACATAAATTTTTGCTTCCGACCTTCATGATACTTTCAAGTAATGAGCAGTACACCAATCAAACTTGGATGCCCAAGTTTCGTTCTCCTAGGTTGAAGCATTCGTTTGCAGTAACAGTTTGAATTTTTAGGTTTCACTCGGTTTTCTTGTATATTGACAGATGCAGTTCGAACTATATCAAACACGGTTTGTGCTAGCTTCTTGAAACTTGACACAATACATTAGTTCTACGTTCTATCTCTAAGGTTTGTTTCCTCTTGATGTAGCCTAAAGCAGGGACTGGCGAATAACACTCATATTGAAGGGGTTGCCAAACTTCCAAAACACTAGAGTCTCCTGAAATCTCAACATATATTTTTTCATCCAATCTTCATGATAATTTCAAGTAATGATCAGTACACCAATCCCACTTGGATGCTCAAGTTTCATTCTTTTACGTTGAAGCATTAGTTTGCAGTAACAGTTTGAATTTTTAGGTTTCACTCTGTTTTCTCCTATATTGACAGATGCAGTTAGAACTCTAAATCAAACACGGTTTGTGCTAGCTTCTTGAAACTAGACACAATACAGTAGTTCTACGTTCTATCTCTAAGGTTTGTTTCGTCTTGATGTAGCCTTAAGCAGATACTGGTGAATGACACATTCAATGAAAGGCATTGATAGGCTGCGAAAACACTAGAGTCTCCTGAAATCTCAACATAAATTTTTGCTTCCAACCTTCATGATACTTTCAAGTAATGAGCAGTACACCAATCAAACTTGGATGCCCAAGTTTCGTTCTCCTAGTTTGAAGCATTCGTTTGCAGTAACAGTTTGAATTTTTAGGTTTCACTCTGTTTTCTCCTATATTGACAGATGCAGTTCGAACTATATCAAACACGGTTTGTGCTAGCTTCTTGAAACTTGACACAATACATTAGTTCTACGTTCTATCTCTAAGGTTTGTTTCCTCTTGATGTAGCCTAAAGCAGGGACTGGCGAATAACACTTATAATGAAAGGAGTTGCCAAACTTCCAAAACACTAGAGTCTCCTGAAATCTCAACATATATTTTTTCATCCAAACGTCATGATACTTTCAAGTAATGATCAGTACACCAATCCCACTTGGATGCTCAATTTTCGTTCTTTTACGTTGAAGCATTCGTTTGCAGTAAGAGTTTGAATTTTTAGGTTTCACTCTGTTTTCTCCTATATTGACAGATGCAGTTAGAACCCTAAATCAAACACGGTTTGTGCTAGCTTCTTGAAACTTGACACAATACAGTAGTTCTACGTTCTATCTCTAAGGTTTGTTTCCTCTTGATGTAGCCTTAAGCAGATACTGGTGAATGACACATTCAATGAAATGCGTTGTTAGGCTGCGAAAACACTAGACTCTCCTGAAATCTCAACATAAATTTTTGCTTCCGACCTTCATGATACTTTCAAGTAATGAGCAGTACACCAATAAAACTTGGATGCCCAAGTTTCGTTCTCCTAGGTTGAAGCATTCGTTTGCAGTAACAGTTTGAATTTTTAGGTTTCACTCTGTTTTCTCCTATATTGACAGATGCAGTTCGAACTATATCAAACACGGTTTGTGCTAGCTTCTTGAAACTTGACACAATACATTAGTTCTACGTTCTATCTCTAAGGTTTGTTTCCTCTTGATGTAGCCTAAAGCAGGGACTCACGAATAACACTTATAATGAAAGGAGTTGCCAAACTTCCAAAACACTAGAGTCTCCTGAAATCTCAACATATATTTTTTCATCCAATCTTCATGATACTTTCAAGTAATGATCAGTCCAAAAATCCCACTTGGATGCTCAAGTTTCGTTCTTTTACGTTGAAGCATTCGTTTGCAGTAACAGTTTGAATTTTTAGGTTTCACTCTGTTTCCTCCTATATTGACAGATGCAGTTAGAACTCTAAATCAAACACGTTTTGTGCTAGCTTCTTGAAACTTGACACAATACAGTAGTTCTACGTTCTATCTCTAAGGTTTGTTTCCTCTTGATGTAGCCTTAAGCAGATACTGGTGAATGACACATTCAATGAAAGGCGTTGTTAGGCTGCGAAAACACTAGACTCTCCTGAAATCTCAACATAAATTTTTGCTTCCGACCTTCATGATACTTTCAAGTAATGAGCAGTACACCAATCAAACTTGGATGCCCAAGTTTCGTTCTCCTAGGTTGAAGCATTCGTTTGCAGTAACAGTTTGAATTTTTAGGTTTCACTGTGTTTTCTACTATATTGACAGATGCGTTCGAACTCTAAATCAAACACGGTTTGTGCTAGCTTCTTGAAACTTGACACAATACATTAGTTCTACGTTCTATCTCTAAGGTTTGTTTCCTCTTGATGTAGCTTAAAGCAGGGACTGGCGAATAACACTTATAATGAAAGGAGTTGCCAAACTTCCAAAACACTAGAGTCTCCTGAAGTCTCAACATATATTTTTTCGTCCAATCTTCATGATACTTTCAAGTAATGATCAGTCCACCAATCCCACTTGGATGCTCAAGTTTCGTTCTTTTACGTTGAAGCATTCGTTTGCAGTAACAGTTTGAATTTTTAGGTTTCACTCTGTTTTCTCCTATATTGACAGATGCAGTTAGAAATCTAAATCAAACACGGTTTATGCTAGCTTGTTGAAACTTGACACAATACAGTAGTTCTACGTTCTATCTCTAAGGTTTGTTTCCTCTTGATGTAGCCTTAATCAGTTACTGGTGAAAGACACATTCAATGAAAGGCGTTGTTAGGCGGATAAACCCTAGAGTCTCCAGAAATCTCAACATAAATTTTTGCTTCCGACCTTCATGATACTTTCAAGTAATGAGCAGTACACCAATCAAACTTGGATGCCCAAGTTTAGTTCTCCTAGGTTGAAGCATTCGTTTGCAGTAACAGTTTGAATTTTTAGGTTTCACTCGGTTTTCTTGTATATTGACAGATGCAGTTCGAACTATATCAAACACGGTTTGTGCTAGCTTCTTGAAACTTGACACAATACATTAGTTCTACGTTCTATCTCTAAGGTTTGTTTCCTCTTGATGTAGCCTAAAGCAGGGACTGGCGAATAACACTCATATTGAAAGGGTTGCCAAACTTCCAAAACACTAGAGTCTCCTGAAATCTCAACATATATTTTTTCATCCAATCTTCATGATAATTTCAAGTAATGATCAGTACACCAATCCCACTTGGATGCTCAAGTTTCATTCTTTTACGTTGAAGCATTAGTTTGCAGTAACAGTTTGAATTTTTTAGGTTTCACTCTGTTTTATCCTATATTGACAGATGCAGTTAGAACTCTAAATCAAACACGGTTTGTGCTAGCTTCTTGAAACTAGACACAATACAGTAGTTCTACGTTCTATCTCTAAGGTTTGTTCCTCTTGATGTAGCCTTAAGCAGATACTGGTGAATGACACATTCAATGAAAGGCGTTGATAGGCTGCGAAAACACTAGAGTCTCCTGAAATCTCAACATAAATTTTTGCTTCCGACCTTCATGATACTTTCAAGTAATGAGCAGTACACCAATCAAACTTGGATGCCCAAGTTTTCGTTCTCCCAGTTTGAAGCATTCGTTTGCAGTAACAGTTTGAATTTTTAGGTTTCACTCTCTTTTCTCCTATATTGACAGATGCAGTTCGAACTATATCAAACACGGTTTGTGCTAGCTTCTTGAAACTTGACACAATACATTAGTTCTACGTTCTATCTCTAAGGTTTGTTTCCTCTTGATGTAGCCTAAAGCAGGGACTCACGAATAACACTTATAATGAAAGGAGTTGCCCAAACTTCCAAAACACTAGAGTCTCCTGAAATCTCAACATATATTTTTTCATCCAATCTTCATGATACTTTCAAGTAATGATCAGTCCAAAAATCCACTTGGATGCTCAAGTTTCGTTCTTTTACGTTGAAGCATTCGTTTGCAGTAACAGTTTGAATTTTTAGGTTTCACTCTGTTTCCTCCTATATTGACAGATGCTGTTAGAACTCTAAATCAAACACGTTTTGTGCTAGCTTCTTGAAACTTGACACAATACAGTAGTTCTACGTTCTATCTCTAAGGTTTGTTTCCTCTTGATGTAGCCTTAAGCAGATACTGGTGAATGACACATTCAATGAAAGGCGTTGGTAGGCTTGCGAAAACACTAGACTCTCCTGAAATCTCAACATAAATTTTTGCTTCCGACCTTCATGATACTTTCAAGTAATGAGCAGTACACCAATCAAACTTGGATGCCCAAGTTTCGTTCTCCTAGGTTGAAGCATTCGTTTGCAGTAACAGTTTGAATTTTTAGGTTTCACTGTGTTTTCTACTATATTGACAGATGCGTTCGAACTCTAAATCAAACACGGTTTGTGCTAGCTTCTTGAAACTTGACACAATACATTAGTTCTACGTTCTATCTCTAAGGTTTGTTTCCTCTTGATGTAGCTAAAGCAGGGACTGGCGAATAACACTTATAATGAAAGGAGTTGCCAAACTTCCAAAACACTAGAGTCTCCTGAAGTCTCAACATATATTTTTTCGTCCAATTCTTCATGATACTTTCAAGTAATGATCAGTCCACCAATCCCACTTGGATGCTCAAGTTTCGTTCTTT